>NW_027507787.1:81356545-81494045 GCF_037356315.1 Lithobates pipiens
TTTATATTTTCCTGTTCTTAACAACTTTAAGTAATTACACTTTTGCACAGTCCAAAGTAAGATTCAAAAGCCAGCATATTTAACACTTCACCGGTATACCACCTGGATAGAGATCTCGGTCCATCCATCTGCCCCAGGAGACCCATCCCTTTATTTTATTTTCTTACATTCTCTCAAGGACTCCGCACATCGGCGTGATATTCACATGTATCCATAACGTCAGCCCACATCCCCCAGATCTTCATGAATTTACCCGCACACCCTCTGGCCTCATATGTGAGTTTGTAAACCGGTAATACTTGGTTAATTCGTGTTTTCCACTGGTTCAGAGGAACTGGTGTGGAGTGTATCCATTGCATAACCACCATTTTCCTGGCATAATATAACAAAAGGCATAGGAATTGTTTTTGATATGTGCTCAAGTCCACATCTACAAAGACCACCAAGATACACCACTTTGGGCTGCAGATATTGGGTAGGTCAAAGTTAGTTGCAATAAATTGAGTTACTTGTGACCAAAATGGTCGTATCCTTTCGCAGGCCCAAAGCATGTGGAGCAAGTCACCGGTATGTCTATTACATTTATGAAAGGTAGGGCTTTTCTGCATATGAAAAAGCTGCAGAGTGGTGTAGTAGACTATGATTGCATACATGCTTAGTGACACTCTGCCAGATGTCAATGCAAACTCAACACCAGTTTCTAGACTACGATAGAAAAAAAATCAAAAGGCATCACCAATAATCAGAAAATATGACAACACAGCTAAGAGCAGAAACATAGGCTGGTTTACAAAGTCTAAATCTAAAGCAATAGTGCAGCAATAGCCCACAGCAGTGAATCAGAAAGCTGTCTGACTGCTGGGGGGCAGTTGCTCCAATTTTGCTCCCGTTTTCTGGGCACCAGTCTTTGTACATCATCCCCAAAGTAAATAAAATATGAATGCACACTGACAGCATTATTTACATTAAGCTGACCAGATTCACATATATATATATATATAACAAAAGATAAAACACAAAAATTGTTTGTTATTTATGGATTTAGTTAGAATAATCAAGGGTTCGCTTTACGGATAGGGAATTTCCATGAGCCATGCAATTTAGGATAATTAAATAATAATCTTACCAAGTTAAAAACAGAAACATACATAACACAAAGACAGATTGTGTACTGTCACCCAGGGAATAGTCTTTGGTTCTATAAAATCAATCTAACTTTATGTTTTAAACAGTACTGGAAAGCTGCTTAAAAATGGATATAAAATACAGTGTGTCATTGGCAAGCAAACCAGTGTGCAATTTAATCCTTTCACTGCCAGAGCTGTTCTGTTGCTTTTTTTTCCAGTTATATTTTTATCCTTTTTTTTGGGCTTTATTGTTGCCATAAACGGGTAAAACAGAGCATACAGATCGACTTAGAACAAAGCAAAATGCTTGAACTACACACGAAGAAACAGGTGAAAAAACATAGTCTAGCAGTACAGTTAACTTACAAAATAGCAAAAGGTTTGGAAGGAGAAAAGAGACTCGTAGGTAATACACAACACTCCCCCCTTCAAAAAAAAGTTCAGGTAGTGGTCCAAGGGACACATACTTTGTTTTTATTTCCACTGACAACCTCTGTTTATACAAGTTATTCTATACATGGGCAGGACAGTGTCTATCAAAGCTTCCCAGGAGGCGAAAGATTGGGGGGGGGGGGGGGGGGGGGGGTCCAATTCTTCCAATCTTTTAGCATAAAATAGGAGATAGGATACCAACAGTTTTAAATGATGGGAGTGCTGTGCATCATCATGAACCCCCAACAGTGCCAATTTCGGCATAACCGGAGAGAAAACTAGCCTAACCAGCCTAAAGCCCCATACACACTATCAGATTTTCGGCTGATTTTTTTCCTTTCGATTTACCAAAACCATGCAGTGCAAGGGCCTGCCTGATTTCATACAAATTGAAACTCCTAAGGTTTGACCTCCTATGATATGGTTTTGGTAAATCTGAAGGAATAGCGTGTATGGGGCTTTAGATTTATTTTGCTGAAAATTTCTGACCAGAATTGTTATAACCAGGCATTCCCAGAACATATGTAAGAAAGTCCCCACCTGTGTCCTACACCTAGGGCATATGGGATCTCGATCTGGCTTATATAATGTGATTTCTGGGGAGTGTAGTAAATTCTATGCAGGAATTTTACCTGAATAAGTTTATCACTAGAGGAGATGACTAACTTAGGATCATGCTCCAGACAGTCATCCCAATCCTCTCTCTGTCCAGTGATGGTATGTCCCTATGCCACACCTCCAACAGCTTGTTTATCTTAGGGGAGTCAGAGCCCCTAAGTGCAGCATATAAGGTCGATAGAGACTTGTCTAAACCCCCAGGGGATACAAGTTCCTCAATAGGATCAGCTTGGAGGAGTGGTGGCTGAGGAAATTGTGCTCTAGAGGCATCAACTGTAGTTACCGAAACTGCATTCACTGGGGTAACTGGAATTTATGAAATAGCTTATTAATTGGTAGTAAAACACCATAACATTTCCCAGGGTGACGACACCACTTTTGGCCTAGACCTGAAGATCCTGCAGAGTGCAAACCTGTGGAACCTGGGATTTTTCCATAGTGGGGAAACCTCTGTCTAGCAGCCACCCACACCCTCCAAGTAGCCCACATTGGACCAGGAACCCCTGTGTATGCCATCGGGCCTCTATAGACAAAATTCCATAGATCAGCAAGGGAGCCTAAGCTAACTGCCTCCAAAAAGGTAGCTGCATTTGAACTAGAACCCATAAATCACCACTGGACTGTCACCAGCATTGCAGTCAAGTAATAGACCCTGAAGTTGGGCAGAGCCAATCCTGAAGGTGGGCCAGAAGCCACAGAGTAGATCGCACCAGCCGAGGGACCCCGCCATGCCAGAGAAAGGAAGATCCCACACATAATTCTATTTTTTGTAAATAAATAGATGGGGATCCATATCGGACAGTTTCAGAAGAAGTAATCCAATTTTTGGTAACAATGCCATTTTAAAGTGGTTAATCCGTCCTAGTGGATTAAACCCAAAAAACATTATATATTTTCTGAAAGCAGAATCCCTGGAGAATAAAACAATGGACAAAATACACTAAAGTTAGTTTTAGTGTCTGAAAACACAATATATTACCCACTTTTCTGTAAAATATAAAAGATGAGGTTGTATTGTGTAAAAAGATACCAAATATGTCAAGACTTAAAATTAAACATGCCTTTAAAAACAGTTACAAACTTTGTACCCAAAATTGCACTCTAAAGTATCCATTAAAAATGTTTTAAAGCCTTTACAGGTGGTTTAGAGTCAACTCCAAATTATGACCCTAGAATTGTTGCGGTCACTCCGACATGCACCCAATGTGTAGAGCAATCACCATTTTTATATAAAGAAAAAACTGTGCTAGAAGCCCAAACTTAAGATAATAAAAAGCACCTAGCGCAGTACCCTAATACATGGTATACATGAAATGGAAAAACAGCAGTGCCAGAGAGGCCAGGGGCAATACCATATGAACATTAAATGTCCACCATTGGATGACAATCTAAAACTCTGGGTTTCTTCTTGTCGTTGGACGTGGAGAAGGCGTTCGACAGAGTGGCCTGGGACTACATGCGCGAGGTTCTGAAAGCGATGGGTCTCCAATCACGAATGCCGTCTCATATTCTGACATTATACTCCAACCCCACCACGTGTGTGCGAGTAAATGGCCACTTGTCAGACGCCTTCACCTTTGGCAACGGCACCCACCAGGGCTGTCCCTTGTCCTCCCTGATTTATATGTCCTCACCTTGGAACCTTTTATAAATAAACTAAGATCGAACACTGACATTAAGGGAATTCAGATAGGGGACAGGGAATTTAAGGTGGCCGCCTTTGTGGACGACATCTTGTTATCGCTGAGGTCACCTTTTATTACCCTGACAAACTTACTAAAAGATATACAGTAGAACACTTTGGTGTCCTGTCAAATTTTAAAGTCAATTATACGAAATCTCTTGCTCTGAATGTCTCGCTCTCCTCACAGGACACAGACCGTTGCCAGGGCTCCTTCCCATTACAATGGAAGAAAGATGCAATCACATACCTGGGTATCCAGATCACTACTAAATTGTCAAATTTGTACAAATACAATTTTCATATAACTTTGAACAAAACAAAATCAGATCTAAAGGATTGGGCAGGTTTAAATGTCTCCTGGTTTGGAAGCTAGGCCTTGCTTAATATGACTATTCTCCCACGCTTTCTTTACTTAATGCAGGCCATTCCAATACATCTCCCAACAGCCTTCTTCACGACATACAGACAGGCCTGTTCAACATTTATTTAAAAGAACTCTCCACCACGTATCAAATACATTTGACTGACCCTCACTAAGACTAGGGGAGGAATAGGCTTGCCTGATCTTTATAAATATTTGCCTTGCATCTCACTAGAATTTTTGACTGGATCATTCACAATAATAAAAAGTTGGGTATGTATAGAAAACTCTTTTACACATTTCCCAGTCCACCAGGTAATGTAGGCTCATTCTTGAGTCGCGAATGGGCCTACAAAGATATGAGGGCACAACACTTTTTTTAAAAGGCAACCCCTGCTCATAGGACAACCTGGTTGACGTTTCATTAACCAAATCTTTCCCCTTCTGGCCGTTTAGACAGATACAGGGCAAGACCGCTCACACCATTTGAATTCCTTTGTACCAGAAAAATGGCACAAAGGCATTTAATTACTAGAAGAGCCTAACATCACCAGAGATCCCACATGCACCACATCGGGTAGGAAACTTCAGATCTCCTTATCCGATGAGGAGTGGGAAACTATACATGAATACGCACATAAGGGCTCCATCAATGTAGCTATTTAGGAAAACTGTCACAAAATCGAAATGCGGTGGTACTGAACTCCCTCCTTACTCCACAAATTCTCACTATCCATACCCAACACTTGCTGGAGATGTGGTAAAGCAGAAGGCACTTTGCTCCACATTTGGTGGGACTGTGACTCCATCCAGCCTTTCTGGAAAAGGGTACATGACATCTTACAGGTCACCACGTACACCTTAAATTTTACTCCAGCAAAATATTTATTGCATTAAACAACATTGTCTAAAAGTGCTTACTACAAATCCCTAGCAATGCACATGGTGAATGTGGCAAGACTGATCCGATACACTGGCAATCTAATACCCCACCAACTGTTAGAGAATGGTTTGCCAAGCTTTCCAAAATAGAAGAGATGGAGGAACTGATACATATTTCCCAAGAACGGATACAAAAATTCACGAGAACATGGGCATGCTGGACCCACTTTAAAATGACCGATTATTTCCAACTTGCCAATTCCTAGACAAGGTGTTGATTCACGCACTACACATATACTTTACGATAATTCAATCAAAAAGGTTATGGCTGAGGGGGTGGGGGAGCGGAGGTGGTGGAGCTTATCACTCTAATGTGGTCATTCCATACCCCGCAGATCCCTCTTTCCAGTGTCCCTCCATGGCAGCAGGGTTGTTGCTTATATACATATAGCAATGTTAAGGTACGTTGCCAACATGCCAAATGGAGATTACCCTCTTATGATGCCCTAATTGTTGTGCATTCTGTTTATCTCTCTGGTACATGAGATTAGCTGAAGGACATTTGTAGTCCACAATGTTTTTGTTTGTATGGTGTACAAGATGTTCAAACTGTAAACATCTCTTGCAGTCTCCTACAGTTGATTCAGCTGTGGGATCAGAGCACCACCAGTGCCAAGCTTACTCAGGGATAGCAGCAGACAGGTGTGAGTGTATCTGCACACACAGTGAGGGTGGCCTGGCATCAAGAAGGGCAGCAAGGAATTCACTTTTCTCCAGGAAAAACATCAGGCACAGACTGATATTCTGCAAAAGGTAAATGGATTGGACTTCTGAGGACTGGAGTAAAGTTTTTTTACTCTCATGAATCCCTTTCCGATTGTTTGGGGCATCCAGAAAAAAAACCTTGCCCAGAGACAAGGTGAGCACTACTATCAGCTTGCTATGGGGCACTCAAGCCGAGCTGCAGCTCTGTGTGTTCAGACATGGAGCTCCTGTTTGCCCCCCTGCTCTCCTGATTGGCTAACTGACTTTGACAGCCGCAGGAGCCAATGGCGCTGCTGCTGTGTCTCATCCAATTAGTCCTGTGTCATGTCAACAGTAAAGCATCCTAAGACCATTCATGTGTAAGGTTGCTTCTCAGCCAAGAGAGTGGGTTCACTTACAATTTTGCCTCAGAACACAGCCATGAATAAAGAATGGTACAAAAGCATTCTCAGAGAGCAACTTCTTCCAACCATCCAAGAACAGTTTGGTGATGAACAATGCCTTTTCCCGCATGATGGCCATAAGGCAAAAGTGATAACTAAGTGGTTTGGGGAACAAAACATCAACATTTGGGGCCCATGGCCAGGAAACTCCCCAGACCTTAATCCCATTGAGAACTTGTGGTCAATCCTCAAGAGGCGTGGGAACAAAAAAAAACATATTAACATTAATGTAATTGTTAATAACAGCCCTTAGCACTTGAAATGCTTGTAATTATACTTCAGTATACCATTTTATCATCTGACAAATATTAAAGCAACAGACTTTGTGAAAATTAATATCTAATATTTGTGTCATTCGGAAAATGTTTGGCCATGGTTGTACTATCAAAAAGTCACAAGGAGCTGAACACTACAATAGGAAACGTGTACCAACACCAAAGTTTATTTAAGAAATACTGTACGTAAGGGGAGAGGGACTTTTTGTGGCTTTAGGGTTAAAATTGAAAATACACAACTTCTTTAAATAACTTGCCTTAAAGGGATTTTAAAGTCTATGCAGTTGGATTTTAAAGTCTGTGCAGTTGGTTTTGCACAAAGCAGCCTGGATCCTCATTGTCTTAAAGCTGCCGTTTGCGCCCCCCCACACACACACTTTGATCCAGTCCATTTTCCACCAGCTTTGTCTCAAGGCAAAAGGCAACACTGCTATCACAATAACTAATAATCATGAAAATTTTTTTTTTATGGTGCTTCCTTTGGAAAGTTGTCCATGGAGGTTGTTGTGGTTTTTCATTTTGTGAGATTTAACAGATAAGACGTGTATACAGTTTATAATATGCACAAATAAACTTAGAACAATAAATCACTGAGCTTTTCTTGAAGCAAACACCAGCCATTTTGAAGCAGCAAAACTCTGAAAATACATCACACCTGACATCAATTTACTAATCAGGTAACACAGTAACACAGTAGATAAGGTTGAATAAAGACAACAGTCCATCAAGATCAACCTGTGTTGGGGTGTGTGTGTGTGTGTGTGTGTGTGTGTGTGTGTGTGTGTGTGTGTGTGTGTGTGTGTGTGTGTGTGTGTGTGTGTGTGTGTGTGTGTGTGTGTGTAAAAATCATTTACCATATCCCCTTGAATTGTTTACATTAAGATGCATGTCCAAGAGTAATTTAAAACTGTCCATACTTCCTGCCAAAACCACAGATTGTGGAAGAGAATTCCACATTCTAACCACCCTGACAGTGAAAAACCCCCTACATAGCTTAATGTTAGACCGCTTCTCTTCCAGTCTCATTGTGTGGCCTGTGTCCTCTTATACTCCCTAGGACTGAAAAGTTTCATACTTGCGCTGTGATCACCATTGAGATATACAGTATGTACATCGCAATCATATCCCCTCTCAAGCGTCCCTTCTCCAGGGAGAATAAATGTAGCGCTTGTAGTCATTCCTCAGGTATATTAACCAGTCAGAGAATTAGGGGTGAAACATCAAGAAAAGTATACATATTGCAGGAGGTGGTGTGGGCATTTTTCCCACTGTCCAATTTGTTCTTTCCACATTAGACATTAATTGAGCCAGGTAGAAGAGCATGTCCCAAACTCCCCAGCTACTCCATTTGTGTGCACATAACTATTCATTTTTATGCTCTATTAAAAAGACTTTCATAATATGTACACATGCTGTTCCTTTGTGCTTTCACAAATACTTTCATTAAAATATTTTTCCTCAACAGCCACAAATATAGGAATCCACATTCTCTGCACCAAAAGCCTTTGGAAACCCCAATAAAACCTTTTTCGAGGTGTGTAAAAGGTTTGGTGCATGGTACGATATCTCAACGGCAACATGGGCCAGCTGCGCACGCATGCACATGGCTATCCAGAGACGCGTTGAGAAGCGTGACCTAGCGTGGAGTGCAGTGCAATGGAGCAACGAGTGAATATCAAGTTCTGCTACAAATTGGGGAAAACGGCACTGGAGATGCATGAAATGTTGGTGAAAGTTTCCAGGATGGAAGCCGTGAGCAGAAATTTGTTTACAACGCTTTTCGCTTGGTCAGCCAATTAACAAGCAGAACCCCAGACATGATCAAACAAGTGCAACAAATGCTGGCACAAGATCGGTGACTGACACTAAGATTGATGGTCGAGGAATTAGGCATTAGCAAGGACCTGCAAAGATTTTGGTAAGTGGAAGATCTGTTGCCAGTTTGTGCTTCACAAGCTGACAGATGAACAGAAAGCAAAACGAACGGAACCTTTGGAGATTTCATTACCATGTGTGACCAGAATCAATCCATTCTGTGAAAAATCATCATGGGGGATGAGACCTAGTGCTACCAGTTCAATCCAGATCCAAGTGGCAATCGATGGAATGACGTCTACCGTCTTCCCCGTGACCTGAAAGTTTCCCACCTGAAGAGCATCATGATAGGCGCATGTTTTGCGGATGTGGCAGCAATCCAAGAATGTGTGAGGGTGGTTCTGCGATCGATTCCTAAAAAGGCCTTTGCTGACAGTTTCCAGAAGCTATGAACGTTGACAAAAATATGTTGTGATGGAGGGAGAGCCCAATAAAGGTAATTTGTTTGTATCTTCTATTTTACTGATACCATTCACCAAACTTTTTTAGGCACATCTCGTAAAAGTAGTAGTGACAACGCTGATCAGAAAGCAGAACTTTGAGGAGGAATACAGCAGGCTCACTAACTACAGGCTGCCTTCAAAAGACTACAGGGGGGAATACAGCAGTGACTTTATTACAGTTCCTACACAAAGATTTTCACACTTAATTGCACAGATGTGGAAGAAATACACTAAATAAAAGATTCAAGTGTAGCACCCCTAGCTGTGTTGCTAGAGTACTAGAATTATTGGGTTGGAGATGGAGTGTTAGGCTATCAGGACCTTTGAGAGTAGCTCAGTCTGGGGGCGAGTGAACCGCCCTGGAGATTTGAAGTCAGCCATGTGGGCTGACGAGTGTTGCAGTCAGAAGACTTAGAGGCATGCCTGAAGGGGCTGCGTGTAAACATTCTGGGATGGATGCAAAGTTTGTCTGGGAGGACTGTGGAGAAGTAGCCAGGAGGGCTAGTGAAAGAGACAGCTGCAGCCAGGCGGGCTGGCAGTGCCTAAAGAGGTGGTACTCAGAGCATTAGCCATAGGAAGAGGCCAGCTAGCACCAAAGACCTCTCTATTTTTGCTACACCAAAAGGAGCCCACGGTCTCTGCCTGCAAAGGGTAAAACCAAAAGTCAAAAACAAAGTGCTAGCTGGTCCTGGGAATTGTAGTTCTACAAGCAAGTGTGTGCTGGAGGTAGAAGAAAGTAGTGTGTATATACCAGATGTATATAGGTTGTGTCCCTAAAGGGTTATGCTGATCAAGTGGGCATCCCATATTAACCCTTCCCCATCCAAGTTCAAATCCCTCTAATAAAAAAAAACAAAAACAAAGCTGCAAGGACTGCTTCTTAACTCCAGAGTATATGGAAAATTAATGTACCCACCCTGTGCAGGGTGGGAGATAACCAACCAGCAGCTCTTACGGGGGGTGGTGCTACAAAAGTAACAATACATATGCCTCATATTAAGAAAATATTTGCTTATACCCAAGTTCAGGAAATCAGTAGTAAGAAAAAAGGGCTCCCATTGCTAACCTCATTCTAAAAATCCTAGTTGTCTGAATGCCTCTGTCTTCAATACTTATAATACAGAAAGTCAGGGCGATCTCAGAACTCCTGATCTGCATACTTGTTTTTAAGGTTAGAGGTTTGTAAATACTAAAGCTGTTGGGAGAACATGACAGCCAGGCAACTAGTATTTTCAAAAGGAGAGGGGAGCAATGGCAACATAAAAACTCTTTTACGACAGGTCGTTGGTAATTTTATCAGATTAAATCACCTTTTCACTTCTCCAAGGTATGCCCAATTCTGTACTTCTTTTTTGTTATCAGTGTCACAGTTCGAATGCCCAGATTGGGGATTGGTGTAGGCTTGACGAGCCTGTTCAGGTAAAAATTAGGTATACAAACACAGTACCTTGTAAAAGCTGTCCAGAAAAATTATAACAACATTGTTATGATGGTGGTTTGAGGCTCAGAGCATAAAGTGTACTCAATCTGAAAAGGCTGGGAGTATTAGGAAAATGAATTCAGTTAATGAAAAAAAAAAAGTTTATAATCTTAGGGCTATCTGAAATAATGATGAAAGGAAAGGCAGTAATGAAATCTGGAGAATGCATTTTGCACTTGGGAAGAAAAATTTGGGAACGGTTTTATACTAAACCATCAATTATTGAATTTAGCCCTATCTGTGAAAGAATATGTACAGTATGAACATTTTTTTTCAATATCTCTTTTATCAGTGAGAAAGCAACCACGGGAAATGGGAAGGAGGATGTCAAGGATGGATTTTATGAGACTCTGAAAACAAAATATAACAAAGCTCTCAATAATGATGTGACTATAACAAATGGGTGAACTAAAAAGAAATGACTAGGAAGCCATATACTGTCCATAAACTGTATTCTTAGTATACAAAGCTTGCCTAAAGAAAATAAAAATAGGCACAATGAGAATGGGAAGAAAAAGTAGTATACTATATATTTTTTATGCCAATATTTTTTATTACAAATTTAAAGCAGCATACAGAAGTTTTATGCTTAAACAGTTGTCAAAAAGCTATCAGAACAAGGGTGCCTTTTCCAATATTTTCAGAGGCCCTGACCATTAAACTACATCAAAAAAGTTTTGGGCCCAATAATCCGGTTCTACTCATTAGCATGACCAACTGTCTAAGGCTATGAGCCCATATATCTCAGCAACTAGGCACCAAGAAACATCAACAGGTAATAAGTATCAGTACAGTAAGTAACCTGGTGACATAGCTCCAGAACATGCTAAGAAATAAAAGCATTGTCAATTAGGATTGGTCCAGGTACCTTAAATCATGTGGTCTCGATCTTGAACAAATATAAACAAATGGGGAGGCTTTACATTCTCCTAGCAGCATGCTACCAAAAAAAGTATTTTTATGGTATAACAGAACCAATAACAGGAAAAATGAAATAGAGAGAAGAAAGGATCAGAATAGAGTAGAGTAAAGTAGAGTAGGCCCCCTCAGCCCAGGCTCCCCCTCACAAAAAGACCTAGAGTTTAGGGAGCCTGAATATAAGCAATCCAGGGGTTCCACACTTTTTCAAACCTAGCTTACTTATCTCTTTGAATACTGGTCAGTTTTTTATTAATCATTATACAGGATATTTAAATTTTTCACCAACGTAATGTTAATCAAGCGTTATTTCCATGAATATGCCTGGAGATCCCTTTTGGCAGGTTAGTAAACAGCACCGGTTTGGCGCCTCTGGGTACATTCTGTCCAGTCACTGAATAGATCAGGATAAACCTTCTGATCCAGAAGCGTTGGACCTTTGCACAGGACCACCAGACATGATACATATCACCTTCCTGTCCACATACCCAAAAACATTGGGGAGAGGTACCAGGGTAAAATTTCACCAAGCTTGTCGGGACAAGGTACCAGCGTGATAGCACTTTGTAATTTGCCACCACCAAGAAAGTGTTAAGTATGCCCTTGTGTACCATGGTCGACCATTTTGTCCACACCTCCTCCTCACCTATTTCCCCTAGGTCCAATTCCCATGCCATTGGGTAAAAGGTTTGTTGCCCTGATTGCTGAACAGGGCATATAACTCCATAATTCCTCCCCGTGATTTGGACCCACAAATGTACCTGTTTTCCAATAGGGTACTGGTAGTTATATCAACCTGGCAAAGATGACAAGTCTCTGCAGGGGGCATTTGTAATGTTTCCTTAAAAAAGCTGGGTTGTCTTATCCTATTACAGCTTATAAAGTGTGGTATTTTCAACATCTGTTGACCCACCATGTGAATTAAATAATTGGTTAATCTGTTGACCTGGGAGGAAATGAGTATTAATGAAAAGGGGGTCACTGGCAAGTGAGGGGATTTTAAAGGGTACAACTTACATGCTGTGTCCTGTATACTGTATATTTTAAAAGCAAAAATGTACATAAAGCTATGTGATATCTCAGACAATAGAAAGTAAACCAAATGATGTGCATGAGACACTCCAAAACACTTGGTACTTAATGTTTAGAGGATGCACTTCTATTTGAGTAATAGTGGGTGTACAGTCTACAGGTGATACTCGAAAAATTTGAATATCGTGCAAAAGTTCATTTATTTCATTAATGCAACTTAAAAGGTGAAACTAATATATGAGATAGACACATTACATGCAAAGCAAGATCGTTCAAGCCGTGATATGTCATAATTGTGATGATTATGGCTTACAGCTCATGAAAACCCCAAATCCACAATCTCTGAAAATGTGATTATTACATGCAATCAATAAAATAAGGATTGTACATAGAACAATATCGGAATTCTGAAAAGTATAAGCATGCATATGTACTCAGTACTTGGTTTGGGCCCATTTTGCAGCAATTACTGCCTCAATACAAAAAAAAAAAAATGTTTTTATATTACCCCTGATTACTTTAATACTCCTTTATCATATATTTAACACATGCTTTGCTCCTGATGAGTGGTACAAAGGCCACAAAACATGCGTAGAGCTGTCATTTGCCATGCTTCTATCAAACACATCTAGATTTTTCAAGTAACCGGTGTATGAAGGCCTTGGTCCTGCAGGCATTATGTTGTATACACTTTTATCCAATCTTGTTGTGGTGAACTCTGGATTTGAATTGCGATATTTTGTGATATTCATGTTATTACCATGTTTCGCTATTAGTATCATTACTATGTATTGTCTACTACCTTGTTGTTTATTATTGCTACTTACATCTGTTTGTAATTTAATTGCAACGATCAATAAAAATCCTTACTAGTTCACCCTTTATTCTTTTGCTACCATGCACTTCATGTAAAGTCCCAATGCCCCCTCCCCCTTTTCTTCCCCTGCCCCTTGCTTTGAATACTGCCTCAATGCAGCGTGGCATGGAAGCTATCAGCCTGTGGCTCTGCTGAGGTTAATCAAGCACAGTAATCCCACAGTCATTGAACCAGGTTTTGGTGCTTTTGGCAGTATGGGCAGGTGCCAAGTCCTACTGGAAAATGTAGTTAGCATCCCCATAGAGCTCGTCTGTGGAAGGAAGCATGAAGTGCTCCAGAATCTCCTGGTAGACGGCTGTGTTGACCCTGGACTTAATGAAGCCCAGTGGACCAACACCAGCAGATGACATGGCTCCCCAAATCAACACAGAGTGTGGAAACTTCACAATGGACTTCAAGCATCTTGCAGTGTGTGCCGCTCCATTCTTCCTCCATACTCTGGGTCCTTGGTTTCCAAATGAGATGCAAAATTTGCTCTCATCAGAAAAGAGGACTTTGGACCAATGAGCAACAGACCAGGTCTGTTTTTCTTTAGCCCAGGTAAGACGCTTCTGATGTTTGTTCTTCAGAAGTGACTTAACAAGAGGAATATGACATTTGAAGCCCAAGCCCAGGATCAGTCTATTTGTGGTGGCTCTTGATGCACTGACTCCAGCCTCAGTCCACTCATTGTGAAAGTCCCCAACAATTTTGAATGGCCGTTTCTTGGCAATCCTCTCCAGTCTGCGGTCATCCCTGCTGCTTGTGCACCTTTTTCTTCCACACTTTTCCCTTCCGCATAACTTTCTATTAATGTACTTTGATACAGCACTTTAGGAACATCCAACTTATTTTGCAATTACCTTTTGAGGCTAAGGAGGGTGTCAATGATGGTTTTCTGCACAACTGTCAGGTCAGCAGTCTTTCCTATGATTGTGATTCCTGCTGAACCAGACTGAGAGACCATTTAAAGGCTCAGGAACTCTTTGTAGGTGTTATGGATTAATTCGCTGATTAGAGCAGGATACTTTGAGCCTAGAATATTGCACCTTTTTCACAATATTCTAATTTTCGGAGATTGTGGATTTGGGGTTTTCATGAGCTGTAAGCCCTAATCATCACAATTATGACAAATCATGGCTTGAACTATCTTGCTTCGCATGTAATGAGTCTATCTCATGTGTTAGTTTCACCTTTTAAGTTGCATTACTGAAATAAATGAAGTTTTGCACGATATTCAAATTTTTCAAGTATCACCTGTAAATCCTCACAGCTGAAAACCATGGATTATCTGTCTGGCACCTGGTTATTTTGCTGGTACCCAGTGCAGTTTTGAAAACACTACACAGACACAGGGATCAATTTATGGTCTTTACTCACTATCACCTTCCAGCTTCCTCTGGACACAGTGAGATGGTGCCAGCAGAGACTAGAGCCTCTGTGGTGAGGTTGTGCAATCAGCTCCTGAGGCCTCTAGAGCAGAGAACCAGTCTATGGAATAGGCAAAGTGACCTGTGTACTTGAAGAAAGCAGTTTGCAAAGCAATCCTTCAGTAAAACAAACAGCTGTTAAAAACTGAAAAAGGAATGGAGTTCTGGTTTGTTTTATAAAGACTGTCAGGTTGTAATAGAGAAGAAAAACAAACATTTGACAAACATGTGAATTGTTCAGAAGACACTCAGATGTCCACTTTTAGCCGAAAGCCTCTTCTTTTTTGCTCTTGAAAGAAAAGTGAATGAAAAGTAAAAAAAATGAAAATAAATAAAAAAATGAAAATAAAAAATAACAGGAAAAGATGATCTTTTCCTGTTATTTTTTATTTTCATTTTTTTATTTATTTTACTTTTTTTTTACTTTTCATCCACTTTTCTTTTAAGAGCAAAAAAGAAGAGGCTTTCGGCTAAAAGTGGACATCTGTGTGGTGAGAATGAGGTCTGAGGAGAAAAGTCAAATTGCACACATTGCTACCCTCATTTCTCTAAAATGCACAAGTCAGTGACAAAATGGTCAGATTTAAATCCTATGTCAATGGTGACACACTTCATAACTCCTGACCCCTTCCCTTTTCACTAGAAAATAACTCAGTTTAATATACAAAGTAAAGAAAGTTAGATGAAAAGCAAAACTTTCATAGATCCCATTAAAACATTCCAAGCCATAAAGCAGAGCAAAAAGTTGTAACTCTACCATAGCCAGAATCCTAGGAAAACCTTTATTGAGGCTTGTCGTAAAATTGCCATATTGTAAATAGTCTGGCAGAGCAGTAACAATACACATTCTGTGTCTGTTTTTTTGTTTTTCCGAAATTCCAAAATTCACTTATGGACATAATTCTGGCTGTAATGGGAATACCTTCATGGAAAGTGGTCATACAAATGTATAAGAAAATAACAGACACCAAACACACCTATACCAAAAAGTTCAGCAGGTGAACAGAACACATTAGCTTGTTTTATGTTTGCTTCATATACAGTGCCTTGAAAAAGTATTCAATTTCAATTTTCCACATTTTGTCATGTTACAACTGTATCGCCAGTACTTCTGATGAGTACACACTATGTATGTAAATTTACTTTTGACCAAAACTGTAGTTGAGTTTTGGGGTTAATTGTGTGAAATTATGCTTTGGCATCAGTTTGGCTGGGCTGTATCAAGGTTCTGCCTGGTCATAGGTGGGGTTTGCACCTGTGAGAGGCATTAGAACGCAGTCTGGTTGGACGCATTTGGTATCAATCTCTCCCTTGGAGCCAATAAGTGGGCACGTTTGTCTCGATGTGTATTCTGGGAGAGGGTACTTAAGGTGCTGAAGTCATGTGGTTTTGGATTCCGGTCCAGAAGTTGTTGCTGACTCCATGGTCCTGGTCCTCCTGATCAGCCCCCAGAGGCCCTCATGGCCTGGGGTGCGGAACCATCCATTTCCGAGCCTCAGGACTGGCTAGTCTGAGGCACAGTAACTGGAAGGAGGATTCTAAGGTGTTCCGGTGCTGTCTCGGATTTGGAGAGGCCCAGCAACTCTACATGCAACCAGGGGAGGACTCTTCAGTAAGAGGGCCACGCATGAGGCTGGCTTCTCGGTCAGAGCCTGGAAGCTGAGCTGTTAAGGACACTAATTGAATCTGCATTTCTTATGGTATCGCCAGACAGGCTGCAAGATTCTTGTACAGTAAGAAAGTTTTTACCTCTATCCTTCCGTTTGCAACTAAGTTCCTGTGAGCATCTAAGTTTTCAACCGAGTCTGTGGCAGAGACTTTGCTAAGCTAAAATTACTTGTTGGCTGCTAGTAACCATAAACAGGGATTTATCCAACAGTTAAAGAATCCAGTTGCGAGGGGCTATTGCCTGGATTATGTAAATAGAGACTTTAATTGAAATCAGCAGTTCCAAAGTACCTGAGCTATACTTCATCCTTATAGCCTCTATTCCCAACTGAGGGAGTGAGTTTTGTTCAACTGTTTTATGCAAATAAAAAACGTAAAAAAAGGAATGCAAGTGTTGGTCTCTGCAGTTACTGGGCCATCAACCCTGGGAATCCCTAGATGAGAATGACGAGTTACGAGCTGGAGGAGGTAATTGGTAAGCCCAGAAAATGTCAGCCACCCCTTCGGGGGTCAGTGCTACACAACCAAAACTGTAAATGTATTTACTGTAATGTCTTCCTGCTTGTCCTCCCGGCCAATCAGGAAGCCATTTCTAAGACCCGATTGGCCGGGAGTCTTAGGACTCCCGGCCAAACTGGTCCAAGGACCCATTTTCTGTTTGGCCAGGAGGAGAAGCAACGACCCTAGCTCTTATTTTGGCAAGGTGGAGCGAGGAACAGCATCAGCCTCTAAAAAACTACTGGTGTGTACTAGGCTTAAGCATGCAGTATGTCAATCTATAGAGGAGTAAGATGGTGATACATAGGGATGAGCGGAACACCGCTGGTTTGGTTCGCACCAGAACTTTCGAACAGACTGAAAATTTATGCGAACTTTAGAACCCCATTGAAGTCTATGGGACTCGAACATTCAAAATAAAAACTGCTCATTTTAATGGTGAATATGCAAGATATTGTCCTAAAAAGGGTTTGGGGACCCGGCTCTTGCACCAGGGGGCATGGGTCAATGCCAAATTTTTTTTAAAAACAGATTTTTTTTCAGGAGCACTGAAAAGTGAAATATTCCTTTAAATATCGTGCCTGTGGGTTGTCTATAGTATGCCTGTGAAGTGCCACATGTTTCCCGTGTTTAGAACAGTCCCTGCACAAAATGACATTTAAAAAAAAGTAATTTAAAACTGCTTGCGGTTTTAATGTCATGTCTGGTTCCAGCAGTATGGATGAATAAAATGGCATGGGTAGACCCCCCTGCCAATTACCCACCCCTTTGGGTCTTCTACGGATATTAAGGGGAACCCCATACCCAAATTAAAAAATGGAATACGTAAGGCCCCTAGGCCCTATAAACTCAGAACAGCAGTATACAGGCAGTGCAAACAGGACTGTGTAGGTTTGTTGTGTTTTTGGAAAACATAGGGAAGGGATATCACCCCTGTATAATTTTTTTGTCCGTCCGTCTTTTTCATCTCACTTCCTGTTGTATCCTTCCATTTGCAAGTAGGAGACATTTGTAAGTTGGATGTTTGAAAGTAGGGGTCTGCCCTATATGCTCTGCAGAAATGGGGGCCTAAGTGTTGGTGTTGCCACAACACTGTAAGCCCTCAAAGTGACTCTTGGTGGGTGCTGGAGCGCCCTGCTGTGAACAATTATATCAAGAATTGTAATTACATGCCATTGTTGAACAGTGGTAGAAAAATTGGGCCTTTGGTGGTTGTGGTGGTGGTGCTGGTGCCATAACACTGTAAGTCCTCACAGCTACTCTCGGTGGGGGCAGGAACGGGCCCTGCCGTGAAATATTATATCATAAATTGTAATTACATGCACCTGTTAAGCAGGGGCTGAAAAATTGGGCCTTAGGCACTAATGCTGGTGACACGACACTGCAACTTCTCCCATATACTCTAGTTGGAGTGCAGGAATGAGCCCTGCTGCAAAGCATTGCATCCAAAATTGTAATTACAGGCCCCTGTTAAACAGGGGCTGAAAAATTGGGCTGGTGGCGTCACCCAGAACAAAAAATGTTCTTACAAGCTATCAGCAGGATCATTGAGGAGGAAGAGGATAGTCAGTCAACATAACAGGACAGTCGCTCAGCATCAGCATAGGCAGTCTTGAAGGGATGTGACATTTAAAAAAAAATGATTTGGTTACATCAGCTTTAGGTGCTTGGTAGCTGGTGGTGATCCAAGACTGATTCATCTTTATGAAGGTCAGTCGATCAACCGAGTCGGTGGACAGGTGCACCCTGTGATCAGTTACAAAGTCTCCAGCAGCACTGAAGGTCCATTCCAAAAGAACGCTGGATGCAGGACAGGCCAGTAGCTCAATTGCATACTGTGCAAGCTCTGGCCAGTGATCCATCCTCAAGACCCAGTAAGCCAGAGGATTTTCGGTGGGAAAGGTGTCCAAGTCTGACCTTGCCCCTAGGTATTCCTGCACCATGTAAATCAGACGCTGGCGAAGGTTGCTGGAACCGATCATACCTTGGGGCTGCAAACTAAAAAATTATCTGAACACATCGGTCAGACGGCCACCTTCTTCATCGCTCCTTCTGTGACTGACCGAAGCCTCGGCAACACGTTGTCCAGGACCAGGAGTTTGTAACCTCCCAGTCTCTGGGAAAGTGTTGCACAGACCTTTCTGCAAGGTCTCCCGGAGATGACTCATCCTCTGCTCCCTCTGCGATGGCAAGATAAGGTCCATAACCTTACCTTTGTATCGTGGATCAAGGAGAGTGGCCAGCCAGCAATGGTCCCTCTCCTTGATCCAAAGAACACGAGGATCCTTCCGCAGGCTTTGCAGGATCAGGGAGGCCATGCAGCGTAGGTTAGCTGAGGCATTCGGTCTTGATTCCTCTGGGTCACTAAGGACAACATGATCCGCAGCCACCTCCTCCCTGCCACGTACAAGTCCATGGGTTTCTCGGGACTGTAAATCATCCCTAAAAGACTGCTGCTGCTGCTGATGCTGAGTGCCAGGTTCCACTTCCATGCTTACACAAGCCTCCTCCTCCTCCTCCTCCTCCTCCTCCTCCTCCTCCTCCTCCTCCTCCTCCCCTTCCTGTGTGACGGGTGGGACAGCAGGAACACTGTCTGGATAAAGGGGGCCTTGAGAGGCAAGGAAGTCTTCCTCTTCCTGCCTCTGTTCTGCCTCAAGTGCCCTGTCCATTATTTCATGCAGTGTATGCCCCAACAGGTGGACAAGAGGTACAGGGTCACTGATGCATGCACTGTCACTGCTCACCATCCTTGTGGCCTCCTCAAATGGTGACAGGATAGTGTATGCATCCTTGATCATGCCCTACTGGCGTGGTGAAAAAAAAGCAAGCTCCCCTGACCCTGTCCTGGTGCCGTAGTCACACAGGTACTCATTGTGAAGCCACTGCAGCATGGCCAACGTTGAGTTCAACCTGGTGGGCATGTCACATATAAGGCGGTTCTTGGGCAGGTTCAACTCCTTTTGGAGCTCAGCCAGTTGAGCACTGGCATTAAATGATCAGCGGAAATGCACACAGACTTTCTTGGCCTGCCTCAGGACATCCTGTAAGCCCGTGTACCTGCCCAAGAACCGCTACACCACCAGGTTAAGGATGTGAGCCACACAGGGCACATGGGTCAGTTGTCCCTGTCGGAGGGTGGAGAAGAGGTTGGTGCCATTGTCGCAAACCACCATTCCTGGCTTAAGCTGGCGTGGCGTCAATCACCTCTCAGCCTGCCCCTGCAGAGCTGACAAAATATCAGCCCCAGTGTGGCTCCTGTCTCCCAAACAAACCGGCGCAAACACGGCATGGCATCTTTTTGCCTGCGTACTTGCGTAGCCCCTTGAACGCCTACGGAGCACCGCTGGTTCTTAGGACAAAGCACTGGAAGAGGCCATGGAGGAAGAAGAAGAGGAGGGCATTGAGGAGAGAAGTGTGTCACAACCAGTAGTAGCATTTTGGAGGCGTGGTGGTGGAAGAACCTCCAACACTACTGCACCTTGTCCTGCATCCTTCCCAGTTGCCAGAAGAGTGACCCAATGGGCCGTGAAGGATAGGTAACTTCCCTGTCCATGCCTGCTGGACCATGAGTCAGCAGTAATATGCACCTTACCGCTGACTGACCTGTCCAGCGAGGCATGTACATTGCCTTCCACATGCCGGTAGAGAGCCGGAATCGCTTGCCGTGAGAAAAAGTGGCGTTTGGGGACCTGCCACTGAGGAACCGCAAATTGCACAAACACACGGAAGGGGGCCAAGTCTACCAATTGAAAAGGCAGCAGTCGAAGTGCTAGCAATTTAGCCAAGCTAGCATTCAACTGCTGGACATGTGGATGGCTGGGAGTGAACTTCTTTCGACGGTCCAGCAACTGGGGCAGGGAAATTTGCCTGCTACAATCGGACGTGGTGTACTGCTAGCAGAGTGCCCGCAAGTACTTGGCTGTGACACACCTAATTCTACACCTTCATTCCTCTCAATGCAGCTTTCAGAGAGGACTGAAGGTATAGTGGGGTTGGAGATCCCAGCTAATGAGGAGCAAGGAGAGGTCCGCTTTGTTCTTTGGTGTGGGTCTTTAAGGTATGTTTGCCAACGAGCTGCATGGCAGGTCAACATATGTCTGGTCAAGCATGTGGTGCTCAAGCGGCTGATGTTTTGGCCATGTGAGATGTTTCAAATAGCAGCGGTGTGATCTGATGCACTCGTCTCAAAAAAGGCCCACACCAAAGAACTTTTGGAATAACGCGATGAGGCAGCGCCCTGCAAAGGTGGAGCTCTGCGATGTGATTCAGTCGGTGTGCTGCCCCTAAGCTGGCCCTTGGAGGGCATCTTGCCTCATTGGAGATGTGCCTCCTCCTCCTCTCTCCTATCAGGCACCCATGTGGAGTCAGTGACCTCATCATCCCCTCCCTCTTCATCACTGAAGCAAACTTGGCAGTATGCTGCAGCTGGTGGAACATGACTGCCAGATTGCTGTCCTTCTTGAGCATCCCCTCTCTCTGTGCTCACGCTACTGCCTTCCTCTAGCTGGGTATCATCATCAGAGCCTTCAAAACGCTGGACATCCTCCTGGAGCATGTACCCAACACTGTGCTCAAACAGTTCGGGGGACTCCTCAGGAGGACATGTATGGTCTAGGGAAGGAGTGACTAATGACATTGAGACAGAAGAGGAAACATTGGCAGCTGCTTTGCTAGTACCCCGAGTCTGGGTGAGAGAGGATGAGGAGGATGAGGAGGGCTTGTTCATCCACTCTACCAAGTCTTCGGCATGATGCGGCTCAATGCATCCAGCTGCCGAAAATAAGGACAAGCGCATCCCATGGCCACGTTCTGATGGCGATGCACCGCGTCCATGACCAGCACTGTTGTCTCTAGATACAGAGCCTGCTTGTCCTCTTTTATTGGCTTGTGACTGTCTGCCTCTCCTTGTTGGCCATCCAGACATAGTAATGGCCTGCAGGGAGATGGGAAAACCAGAAATTGGGTAGCTTTAGGTGCACACTGAGCAGATGACACAGTACACTGTCTGTAATTACTGCAGCTGCCTGCCTGTGTTACAGAAACAGAATAACACCAGCAATAAGGGGTAGCTTCAGGTGTATACTGTGCAGGAGGCACACAACACCCAATTTAACTGCTGCAGATGCCTGTATTACAGAACAATAGTAATAAAGGTTATCTTCAGGTGTATATTGTGCTGGAGGCACATAACACCCAATTTAATTGCTGCAGATGCCTGTATTACAGAACACCAGCAATAAAGGATAGCTACAGGTGTATACTGTGCTGGAGGCACACAACACCCACTTTAACTAGATGCCTGTATTAGAGAACACCAGCAATAAAGGGTAGCTACAGGTATATACAGGTGCATCCTGCCTGTGGCCAATTATGGTTCTCCGCTCTGCCGGCGGTGTGATTGGCCAAGCATGCGGGGTCACAGTGCATGCTTGGCCAATCATGAGCCAGCAATGAGATGGCGTAGTGCATTGTGGGCCGTTCGCGACACACGATTATGGTGCGAACGGTCCACAAAGTTCTGATTTCGCCGAACAGACGAAAGGCTGATGTTTGAGTCAAACATGCGTTCAACTCGAACACCGAGCTCATCCCTAGTGATACATGCCACACTAAAGAAAGGAGGCACAGGAGTATACTCACTAGTGCTTTCCTGTGACCCAGAATCGGCCAATAGCAGGCTAAAGCCCACAGTCAGCTGACATCCTCTTTTTTTCAGGTCCCTTGCCAGTGCTCCTGTCTCCTCCACCTCGAACAGTGCCCCAGGGAAAGCTTCTTGCCCTGGGGGCACCGCTGCATGGTTGCTCCCAAGCTGCTTCTCTATGCGTCCTCCCATGCCTTCTCTTCATTGGTTCACTGGCTGTGATTGACAGCAGTGGGAGCTAATGAGCTCCTGCTGCTGTGTCAGCCAATGAGGAGAGAGCGCCCCAATCCAGTTAAAGCTATCCTGAACTTCACTGGCTTGGAGGGGGCTCAAGTAAGGACTGGGGAGGCGCTGCACACAGAAGGTTTTTTACCTTCATGCATAGAATGCATGAAGGTAGCAAAAACCTTGCAGCCTTTAGAACCACTTTAAGTTTACTTTGCTTATATGTTGCCTTCCCTGGTTCTTTCCAACCACATCAACATCCAAATGCATTAAAAAAAAGGGGGAACAAGGGGGACATTGGGACTTTACATGAAGTATGTGGTAGCGAAAAAGTATAAGGTGAACTACTAGGAATTTTATTAATCGTTACAGTTGGATTTACAAGAAATAAATACAATGATAAACAGAGTAATAAACAATACATGGTAATGGTAATAATAATAATAATAATAATGGTACAACATGATAATAACATGGATATCACAAAGTATCATAATAAAACTCCAAAAGTTCACCGCAGCAGAATTGAATAAGGGCATATGTAGCATAATGCCTGCAGGACCAAGGTCTTTGTGCACCAATTAGGGTCATATATAGTAACGTCAGAATCTGAATATATTCAAAAGAAGCACGGCATATGATAGCTCTACGCACGTTTCGTGGCCTTTGTACCACTCATCAGGAGCAGAGCATGTGTTCAATCTATAATAAATAGTAATATGATATTCAAAAGTAAGGTAAATAAAAAAATATAACAATACTAATAAAAACGCATGAAAAGAGGGTGGGTGGGGTAAACAGATCACCCAACATCTAATACATGCTTACTCACGTCGGTGAGTGTACTAGTGGTCTAATAGGTGGGTGCCGCAAGCCGTCCAGTATATACCCCCAACCGGGAGCCGTGGTGGGTGACAATGCGGATAGCCACAAAGGTCGCAGCACAGGCAGGCATGGAGTCACCATGGGGCACTTCTATAGAGAAAGTGAAAAATTAGAACCATTAAAAGGTTTGCAAGAAGTGGAGAGAGTGAAGGATTAAGAAAGATAATAAGGGGAGCTGAATGTTAAGAAGAAAAGGAAAATATAAACGTGAGGGCTTACCGAGCAAAAAAGTGAGGGGACCAAATATAACTGTGAATATGAGGGTGGGATAATAAGTGAACCACCATAAATAAACGCTAAGTGAAATAAAGAAGCCAATGAAGCCGGTAAATGGAAGTGCGGTTGTGCCTGTTGGCGATAGGAATGCAGTGGAGGAGTGAGAGATTAAATGAAAAGACTGCATGTGATCTGGTGTATAAAAAGTCTCAAGTAGCCACACCCCTGTAGAGCCGCCCCCATGAGCATCACCGCAAGTCATCCCACCATCATCACGCCGCATGGCAGGGTGGGGGGAGGGAGGGCTTCCGTCAGCCGGGGAATATATATCTCCGGTCTGGCGGCTCCAAACTACCCCCATAATGCCAGCAGTGTGTAAAACTCAACTGCAAGGATGTAGCAGCAATAAAAAAGACGCTGCACATCCTGCGTGAATTGCGTGACGTTGACGCACAGTGAGACGCATCCACCCATCAGGCGTCTAATGACGCAAAGGATGGGAAGAGACTAGCAGTGTGCGTCATGGCTCCCGGAAGTGGAGATGGAAGCCGGAGGGCATAGCAGCACATCCACACAAGGCACCAGCAGACAGGGCTGGCAGGTCCAAAATGTAATATGTTAATGCACATGATTTAAAACTATAATTATGGTAGGTAACAAAAGGTAAACTGGTACAAAGGGTAAAAAAGATAATTAAATATAAATGAAAGGGGCTGGCCAAGGTCAATAGTAGCAGAGGAATACTGATACTTAAGCTGATAGAGCATTACCACATACTTCCATCCCTGAATTCATGTGATGCATAATGGACATTAATTGGGACTTTTAACAAAGCTCTGGCCTGGTAAGGTCATGTGTTTCCATCCCACGGGACTTTAAATGAAACCATGGCCTGGTAAGGTCATGCGTTTCCATCCCTATTGTATTAAAAAAAGGGGGAACAAGGGGGACATTGGGACTTTACATGAAGTATGTGGTAGCGAAAAAGTATAAGGTGAACTACTAGGAATTGTATTAATCGGAATGCAGTGGAGGAGTGAGAGATTAAATGAAAAGACTGCATGTGATCTGGTGTATAAAAAGTCTCAAGTAGCCACACCCCCGTAGAGCCGCCCCCATGAGCATCACCGCAAGTCATCCCACCATCATCACGCCGCATGGCAGGGTGGGGGGAGGGAGGGCTTCCGTCAGCCGGGGAATATATATCTCCGGTCTGGCGGCTCCAAACTACCCCCATAATGCCAGCAGTGTGTAAAACTCAACTGCAAGGATGTAGCAGCAATAAAAAAGACGCTGCACATCCTGCGTGAATTGCGTGACGTTGACGCACAGTGAGACGCATCCACCCATCAGGCGTCTAATGACGCAAAGGATGGGAGGAGACTAGCAGTGTGCATCACGGCTCCCGGAAGTGGAGATGGAAGCCGGAGGGCATAGCATGCGTTTTTATTAGTATTGTTATATTTTTTTATTTACCTTACTTTTGAATATCATATTACTCTTTATTATAGATTGAACACGTGCTCTGCTCCTGATGAGTGGTACAAAGGCCACGAAACGTGCGTAGAGCTATCATATGCCGTGCTTCTTTTGAATATATTCAGATTCTGACGTTACTATATATGACCCTAATTGGTGCACAAAGACCTTGGTCCTGCAGGCATTATGCTACATATGCCCTTATTCAATTCTGCTGCGGTGAACTTTTGGAGTTTTATTATGATACTTTGTGATATCCATGTTATTATCATGTTGTACCATTATTATTATTATTATTATTACCATTACCATGTATTGTTTATTACTCTGTTTATCATTGTATTTATTTCTTGTAAATCCAACTGTAACGATTAATAAAATTCCTAGTAGTTCACCTTATACTTTTTCGCTACCACATACTTCATGTAAAGTCCCAATGTCCCCCTTGTTCCCCCTTTTTTTAATACAATAGGGATGGAAACGCATGGCCTTACCAGGCCATGGTTTCATTTAAAGTCCCGTGGGATGGAAACACATGACCTTACCAGGCCAGAGCTTCGTTAAAAGTCACAATTAATGTCCATTATGCATAACATCCAAATGCAGCCGTTCAACCTTTGCAACACAGAAGAACCCTTGAAATAAATTTCCAGTCTCAGGGGATCGCTGCTAAAAATGACTATATCTACAACTCATGATACATTTGTGTGATGGCCAGTGGGAAGAATAAGCCTTATGCCACGTACACACGACCGAACTTGCCAGCAGACTAGGTCTGACAGTCTTTCCGATGGATTTTCGGTGGAGTTCCAACTGACCTTCCGAACAAATGGACTTGGCCACACACGAACCGACTAAGTCTGTTCGAAAGTCCATGCGTTTGGAACGTGATGATGTAAGACGGGACTAAAAAAAGGAAGTTCAATAGCCAGTAGCTTCCCCTGCGTCCTATTTGGTCTGTCAGACCAGCATACATACGAATGGTTTTCCTGATAGGAATGGAGTCCATCGGACAGATTTGAAACATGTTCTATTTCTAGGTCCGTCTGTTATTTTTATGTGAAAAACGATCGGATTAGCCCACATGCGATCGGATTGTCCGATGGACTGATTCCATTGGACTTAGTCTGCCGGAAAGTCCGGTCGTGTGTATGCGGCATTACACTTGTGGACATTGGAGAGAATTACCCCCCAGTTGCTAAAAAGATCAACACTGTTATTGGGAAATTATCTGATAGGCATAAATTGCTCATTGCTCAAGGAAACCCTAGCAACCCCTGGAAGAACCCTAGCTGAGATACCCTTTGTAATGGCATTTGTTTTTTTCTGGAAATAAAACTTTTGTTTTCATTACTTCTTTATTTCATTTAAGCCCTAACTGGGTCTCTAGGCTTCTCTATGCAAGTCATGACCTGAAAATGCATTTGCAGGCTGACTGCCCTAGGTAAACCCACATGCAATGCTGAGCCACCAGAACTGAAGTAACTGAAATCCAACATATGAAAAAGATGGGGTAGGGACAGTGGGGAGAAAAGCGCTAGATAATGCTGGGTGTCCTCCAGTCAGGAAATGAGGCAAACTCTATCTAACTTGCTACAGCTTCTAATGCACATTGTAAGATGCACAAGTGTTCTAATGGAATCAGAGTAAGCAGGTTCAGTACAGGAGAATTTTTTGTTAACTTTGCAAGCCTGAAGGGAAGGCTGGAGTTCAGCATTAAGCCCCTTTGAGTGTCTATAATTCAGACCAGCATGCGGAATTTTGTTTTTTTCAAATGGCAGAGTGTCTTTGAACATGCAAAAGTAAGAGTATGTGAACGAGACACCCCTATGGAAGAGTATACCATCAGAGACAAAGAAAATGAATAACGGAAAACAATATTTCTACTACCTGTACCTGGATGCCATGATAAATGAAGACTAGGGTTTGTCCCGAGGAGTAAAACAAACAAGCAGCTGCTGGAAAAGGATGTTATTATTCATTGAAGACAGTTATTAAAGTATCCTAACATACAGATTTATAGAACTATTCTCAGAACTATTGTTATGTATACAGCTAACAAATGGGTACCAGAAAGTAGAGCAGCACAGACTTAACAGGTGGCAAGAAGGGTTTAAATGATGAGGAATAGCTGTACGGCCAACATCAATTACTGTGTTCATTCTCCCAGTGTTAACAGAATTGGAGTCTGATTGGCTGATTATGAAAAATGTAGATTTTCAATATTATGTCAATGTGATTTTCATTGATGTCTCATTCCTTGAACTTTTTTTCTTTTTGTCCAGGCCTGCCTCCCAACCCTGGGTCATTCTTGCCTAGGCAGAGCTGGCACACATCTTTGGGGGCCTGGCTGTCTGAAATCAGAAAATACTTTAAAAGACTAAACAGGACCAAGATGGTGACAAAGGACCCTGGCTGTCTGAAACGTCTTAAGACTGAGAAGGACCAAGATGTTGGTGTTGGACCCTGGCAGCGGCCCCTAATCAGCAGATCGCAGTTCCTCTTTACCCCCTCACTGTACACGCTACAAGCCAACTGCTAGCTTTCTAATGAAAGCGATCCAGTGGCTCTACAGCCATCCGATGGCTTACTGTGACCCCCAGATTGTGCTACCTTCAGCGCAACTCCTTCACCATGCTTTCTAGGCTCCGTTGTGCCAAATGCAGGCCCAGGTCCCCCATAGCAGGTGTTGCCAACTGGAAGGGAAGGAGACCAGCAAACATCCATTCGCTGATTTCCCCAAGCTAGAATGTAACAGGAAGAGACGCGTAAAATGTCACTTATGGTTGGTTTCTGGTGACACTTTCCCTGATTCTTTCCCTTTCAATAGAAGGCTGGGGACACATCAAGGGTCCTTTATTTATAAATAAAGAGAACCTGTTTTAAAAATATATCCTCTATGTAATATACAGTGCATCCGGAAAGTATTCACAGCGCTTCACTTTTTCCACATTTTGTTATGTTACAGCCTTATTCCAAAATGGATTCAGTTCATTATTTTTCTCAAAATTCTACAAACAATACCCCAAAATGACAACATGAAAGAAGTTTGTTTGAAATCTTTGTAAATTTTATAAAAATAAAAAATGGAATAAATCGCATGTACATAAGTATTTTTCTAGACATGTGCATTTGTTTTCGTTCAAAAAAAAATTTTCATCCAAATTTCGGGGGTTTTTCGTGTTAGTTTTAACAAATGATAACGAACGCGCAGAATCCAAAATAAAAAAATGCTTTATTTCTGTATCCATTATATTTTCATAATGTTGCGACAACGGTTCGATAGATAGAAGATTCGACATGACGGTGACAATGGCGATCAATGTCTATTAAATCTGTGGTTGAATGTGCCTAACCTAACTCTATTGGTCCAAGATTATTCGACATAGAGAGAAAAGATTCAACATTATAGAGACACAAAGATTCGCCGAAGCAGCTAAAAAAACGATAGCTGTGAGCGGACATTTACGGTCACTAATACGGTTTACTAGTAATAATAATTATAATTAGTTATTACTAGTCAAACAACATTAGAATTCTACTATTGTTTGTGGGCAGAGCATTCGAACAGAAATGTACGATCATGGCATTGTACAGTTTAGCTGCTTCGTCTAATTTTCTTACATCCGACAGACACCATAAGCCTTCAATTGACAGATTTGATCTTAATTAATTTGGATTTTCAGACTAATGCATTTTTTAACATAACAAAATAAAAAAGAATTTCGGAGTAACTAAATAAATGTATTATTCGGACGAAACTGAAATTCCGAAGTGAAATATTTCAGTGTGCACATGTCTAGTATTCACAGCCTTTGCCATGACATTCAAAATTGAGTTCAGCTACATCCTGTTTCCACTGATCATCCTTGAGCTGTTTCTACAACTTGATTGGAGTCCACCTGGGGTAAATTCAGTTGACTGGACATGATTTGGAAAGGCACACGCCAGTCTATATAAGGTCCCACAGTTAACAGTACATGGCAGAGCACAGACCAATCCATGAAAGCCAAGGAATTGTCTATAGACCTCAGAAACAGGATAGTATTGAGGCACATATCTCAGGAAGGGTACAGAAAAATGTCTGCAGCGTTGAAGGTCCCAGTGGCCTCCATCATCCATAAATGGAAGTTTGGAACCACCAGGACTCTTCTTAGGCCGCGTACACACGGGCGGATTGTCTGGCCAACTAAGTTCGTCAGACAATCCGACAGACAATCCGTTCAAAATTTGCATGAACGGACTTGACCACACACGATGAGCAGACAGTCCGCTGAAAGCGTGCGTGATGACGTGTACATCACGTACGACGGGACTAGAAAAACGACATCCTATACACTGCAATGCAACCTTCGGCCGTGTAAATCCTTTCTGAGCATGCGCCATACTTAGTCCGTCCAACTTGCCTACACACGAGCGGACTGTCCGCTGAAACCAAGTTTGGACGGACAAAACCAAGTTTGAACGGACTGTCTTACGGAAATTCCGTAAGACTTTGTTCGTCAGATTGTCCGCTGAAAAAGTCCGCTGAAGCCCACACACGAGCGGATTGTCCGCTGAAACACGGTTCAGCGGACTAAGTTGGACAGACAATCCGCCCGTGTGTACGCGGCCTTAGAGTGGGCCCCCTAGCCAAACTGAGCAATTGGGGGAGACGGGCCTTATTCAGGGAGGGGACCAAGAAGCCAATGGTCACTCTCTGCAGAGAAATGATGGAGCTCTGTCAGAGAGGAGAACCTTTCCAGAACAACAACCATCTCTGCAGCACTCCATCAATCAGGCCTGTATGGTAGAGTGGCCAGACGGAAACAACTTCTCAGTAAAAGGCACATGACAGCCCACCTGGAGTTTGGCAAAAGGCACCCAAAGGACTCTGACCATAAGAAACAAAATTATCTGGTCTGATGAAACAAAGATTGAACTCTTTGGCCTGAATGGCAAGCATCAATTCTGGAGGAAACCAGGCATCGCTCATCACCTAGCCAATTCCCTCCCTACAGTGAAGCATGGTGGTGGCAGCATCATGCTGTAGGGATGTTTTTCAGCAGCAGGAACTGGGAGACTAGTCAGAATCAAAGGAAAGATGAATGCAGCAATGTACAGAGACATCCTTGATGAAGACCTGCTTTAGAGCCCTCTTCAGGGGCAAAGGTTCATCTTCCAACAGGACAACTACCCTAAGCACACCATCAAGATAACAAAGGAGTGGCTAAGGGACAACTCTGTGAATGTCCTTGAGTGGTCCAGCCAGAGCCCAGACTTGAACATCTCTGGAGAGATCTGAAAATGACTGTGCACCGACGCTCCCCATCCAACCTGATGGAACTCGAGAAGTCCTGCAAAGAAGAATGGGAGAAACTGCCTAGAAATAGGTGTGCCAAGCTTGTAGCACTTGAGGCTGTAATTGGTGCCAAAGGCGCTTCAACAATATTTTGAGCAAAGGCTGTGAATACTTATGTACATGCAATTTAAGAAAATATAGGAGCCAATAGGCTCCAAACCCATGCAAATCAATGGGCAAAAAAAAGAAATAAACTGCAATTAAGACCTGTGTGTTGTAAAGTGTAAAAAAACACCTAAAGCATAAAAAGAAACAAAGGAACTGTCCCATACATTACATATCACAAATTACCATAGTGAACAAATTAATCTTCATTTGAATTATTAAAAAACACATAAAAATTCTGTATAATTCATGTATAAATCCCACACGTGAATAGCATAGTATAGAAAAAGGTTCCTCTCCACCCACATGCAGACACACAATGCACTCACCAGACTTAAATGACTCCTATTACATAGAGTCAAATTATGCATATGGGAACATCCAAGATGTCACACAATAGGTAACAGGAATGAATCCAAACCGCTGCTGTCATCCATTCAATATTTACAGTATCTCGCAAAAGTGAGTACACCCCTCACACTTTTGTAAATATTTTATGCTATATTACACTGAAGAAATGACACTTTGCTACAATGTGAAGTAGTGAGTGTACAGCTTGTATAACAGTGTAAATTTGCTGTCCCCTCAAAATAACTCAACACACAGCCATTAATGTCTAAAGCGTTGGCAACAAAAGTGAGTGAACCCCTAAGTGAAATAGTCCAAATTGGGCCCAAAGTGTCAATAATTTGTGTGGCCACCATTATTTTCCAACACTGCCTTGCATGGAGTTCACCAGCACTCATGCAGCCCCAGACCATGGCACTCCCACCACCATGCTTGACAGTAGGCAAGACACACTTGTCTTTGTACTCCTCACCTGGTTGTTGCCACACACGCTTGCCACCATCTGAACCAAATAAGTTTATCTTGGTCTCATCAGACCACAGGACATGGTTCCAGTAATCCATGTCCTTAGGCCGCGTACACACGCGCGGACTGTTCGCCCAACTTTGTCCGTCCAACAGTTTCGGCAAACAGTCCGCTCAAACTTAGCATGGACGGACATGGCCACACACGACGGACGAACAGTTTGCTGAAACCGTGCGCGATGACGTGAACGGCACGTACGACGGGACGAAAAATACGACGTCCTATACACTGCATTATAGCTTTCGGCGTGAAAATCCTTTCTGAGCATGAGCGCAACTTTGTTTGACGAACAAGCCTACACACGGGCGGACTGTTCGCTCAAACAAGGTTTCAGCGGACAGTTTTTCGGAAATTCCGAAAAACCTTGTCCGTCCAACTGTCCGCTGAAACTGTCCGCTGAAAGCCCACACACGAGCGGACTGTCCGCCCAAACACTGTTCAGCGGACAAAGTTGGGCGAACAGTCCGCCCGTGTGTACGCGGCCTTAGTCTGCTTGTCTTCAGTAACCTGTGAGTTCAAGCCCATCCCCCCACAGTTAGAATCACTCCCTAGGACACACTTAACCCCTTCATCGCCCCCTAGTGGTTAACTCCTTCCCTGCCAGTGTAATTTACACAGTAATCAGTGCATTTTTATAGCACTGTTCGCTGTATAAATGACAATGATCCCAAAATAGTGTCAAAAGTGTCCGATGTGTCTGCCATAATGTCGCAGTCCCGATACAAATCGCAGATCGCCGAAATTACTAATAAAAAAAAATTATAATAAAAATGCCATAAAACGATCCCGTATTTTGTAGACGCTATAACTTTTGCGCAAACCGATCAATATTCGCTTATTGCAATTTTTTTACCAAAAATATATAGAAGAATACATATCGGTCCATACCGATGGGAAAAAAAGTGTTCTTTTATATATTTTTGGAGGATATTATAGCAAAATTGTTTATTTTTCTTTTTTCTTTATTTTTTTTAATTATTTTTCAAAATTGTCGCTTTGTTTATAGCGCAAAAAATAAAACCTGCCGAGGTGATCAAATATCACCAAAAGAGAGCTCTATTTGTGGGAAAAAAGGGATGTCAATTTTTTTGGGGGGTACAGCGTTTCACGACCACTCAATAATGAGTTAAAATGACGCAGTGCCAAAACTCAAAAAAGGCTCTGGTCAGGAAGGGGGTAAAATTTTCCGGGGCTGAAGTGGTTAAAGAGGAACTTCACCCTTATTATAAAAATGACAACAAAGACACATTTATAAAGGTTTGGTAATGGCTACAGATATTTATAAATAAACAAAAAGAGAGAGGGAGGGGGCACCACCTTCTAATGCCGCATACACACAACTGGTTTTCCTGTCAGAATAAACTCAGAAGGTTGATCCGACAGAGTTCCGCTGAAACTATCATTAAGAACGCGGTGATGTACAGCATGTACGATGGGACTAGAAAAAGGAAGTTCAAGACCCAGTGTGCCACCCTTTTGGGCTCCTTCTGCTGATCTTGTGTTATTATTATTATTATTATATAGGTTTTATATAGCGCCAACAGTTTGCAAAGCGCTTTTGAGGGCAGACATTACAGTTACATTACAAGAGGAATCAGAGGGCCCTGCTCGTTATAGCTTACACTCTAAACAAGTAGAAGTTTGGTCAGAGATGATTCGCGCTTTTGAGACTCCAGCTTATTCCGATCATTTTACTGCTGTTCAGTTTTTGCTTGTGGGTTTGTATCTGGTTTTTAGTGCATGTAGTCAATTTGTATCTGTTGTTCGGTGCGTTCTGGTCCGCTCGTTACTGATTTTCAGCTCGCTCTTCACAGGACTTGCTGTTCTTCAGTGTGTTCTGTTAAGTTTGTTCTGACAAGCCGACCGTTTTGAAACCATTGTGCGGGTACACACTCATTGTAGAGTTCGTGCTGTGCAGGGGCTTGGTGTTGGGGTTCATACTTTGACCCAAGCCCAGTCCATGAACAGGGCGAGGGCGAGTTCATGAACCAAGAATCGGTTATTCCAGTGTGACCAATTCTGGCACATGCCTTTTCTTCGTGAGATCCAGAAGAATAATCCTAATGATTTCAGAAATTATCTCAGGATGACGGACCCCGTTTTTCACCATCTGTTGGCTTTACTAACCTCTTATATAAGCAGGCAGGATACCTACATACGGCAAGCCTTCACTCCAGAGCCGAGGCTAGTCGCCACCTTGGGGTACTTGGCGATGGGGAGAAGCCTGAAGGACCTGAAGTTCATCTCCAGGCATCTCCCCCCAGGCCCCGGGGTTCATTATTCCAGAGACCTGTTCTGTCATCATTCAGGTTCTGCAGAAGGACTATATTAACCACTTGCCGACCGCCGCACGACGATGTACGTCGACAGAATGGCACGGGCAGGCATAAGGGCTTACATGTACGTCCTTGCCTGCCCGCCGGTCGGGGGCCCGATCGGGCCCCCGCCCGATGCCTGCGGCGGTCGGTATTCGTTCGGGAGCGATCCCGGACGAGGGGACGGCCATTCATTCATGGCCACCCCCTCGCGATCGCTCCGGACGAATGAAAATGTCCCGTGACATCACTTCCTCTCCTGTAATGTAAAAACAGGAGAGGAAGTGATGTATTCTCTCCTCCGTGTCGGTATTTTTCGTTCCGGCACCGAGGAGAGAGCATCGGTGAGTTGCACAAGCACTACACTACACAGTAGAACATGCCAGGCACACTCACACCCCCCCTTTACCCCCCGATCACCCCCCAATTACCCCTGCCCCCCCAGTCACAGTGACACCAATTGTTTTTTTTGTTGTTTTTTTTTTGCATCGGTGTCATTTGTGACTGTAATAACTGTTAGGGCAGTTAGGGTTAGCCCCCTTTAGTTCTATTGTGCCCCCCTAACCCCCCCAATAAAGGTTTAACCCCGTGATCACCCCCCCTCGCCAGTGTCACTAAGGCTGGGTTCACATTGCAGCGGTTTATGAGAACGAATGTGATTCGCACCGCACTGCAGTGCAAATCACATCCGATCTCTGTGCGATTCGAGTTCAGCCATACAGATAGTATGGCTGAATTCGTGTCGCACCCGCCGCACCCGCCGCAAATTCGCACGGGACCCTTTTTTTGGCCCGCAGCAGAATCGGATCGCATGGGTGTTCACACCATGCGATCCGAGTTTGCAGATCGCACTGCGATATGCGAACTGATCTGGGGGTGTCATTAACATTTCACTGACACTCCCAGCAGTTCGCATAGGGCAGTGTGAACTGCCGCCGGGAGGCATGCGATGCGGGAACCCGCCGCGGATTCATGGCGTTCCCGCATCGCTCCAGTGTGAACCCAGCCTAATAAGCGATCATTTTTCTGATCGCTGTATTAGTGTCACAGGTGACGCTAGTTAGGCAGGTAGGTATTTAGGTTCGCCGCAGCTTTTTATAGCGCCAGGGACCCCCATATACTACCGCATAAAGCCCCCTGATTTCCCCCTAGTTAACCCTTTCACCAGTGATCACCATATAACTGTTACAGGTGACGCTGGTTGGTTAGTTATTTTTTTATAGTTTCAGGGCACCCGCCATTTATTACCTAATAAAGGTTTAACCCCCTGATCACCCGGCGGGTGTCATTTGTGACTGTAATAACTGTTAGGGCAGTTAGGGTTAGCCCCCTTTAGTTCTAAGGTACCCCCCTAACCCCCCAATAAAGGTTTAACCCTGTGATCACCCCCCGTCGCCAGTGTCACTAAGGCTGGGTTCACATTGCAGCGGTTTATGAGAACGGATGTGATTCGCACCGCACTGCAGATCACATCCGATCTCTGTGCGATTCGAGTTCAGCCATACAGATAGTATGGCTGAATTCGTGTCGCACCCGCCGCAAACTCGCACGGGACCCTTTTTTTGGTCCGAAGCAGAATCGGATCGCATGGGTGTTCACACCATGCGATCCGAGTTTGCAGATCGCACTGCGATATGCGAACTGATCTGGGGGTGTCATTAACATTTCACTGACACTCCCAGCAGTTCGCATAGGGCAGTGTGAACTGCCGCCGGGAGGCATGTGATGCGGGAACCCGCCGCGCATTCGTGGCGTTCCCACATCGCTCCAGTGTGAACCCAGCCTAATAAGCGATCGTTTTTCTGATCACTGTATTAGTGTCACAGGTGACGCTAGTTAGGCAGGTAGGTATTTAGGTTCGCCGCAGCTTTTTATAGCGCCAGGGACCCCCATATACTACCGCATAAAGCCCCCTGATTGCCCCCTAGTTAACCCTTTCACCAGTGATCACCATATAACTGTTACAGGTGACGCTGGTTGGTTAGTTATTTTTTTTATAGTTTCAGGACACCCGCCATTTATTACCTAGTCTCACTAGTGTACCCCTAAATTTAGGGGTGTCTACTTTCCAAAATGGGGTCATTTGGGGGGGGTTTGTGCCATCTTGGCATTTTATGGCCTTCAAAACTGTAACGCCCTTAGAAAGCCTGAAGGCGGTGCTTGGTTTTCGGGGCCCCGTACGCGGCTAGGCTCCCAAAAAGTCCCACATATGTGGTATCCCCGTACTCAGGAGAAGCAGCAGAATTTATTTTGGGGTGTCATTTCACATATGCCCATGGCATGCGTGAGCAATATATCATTTAGTGACAACCTTGTGAAAAAAAAAAAAAAGTTTGGAATTTTCCCGCAACTTGTGGCAAAATATAAAATATTCCATGGACTCAACATGCCTCTCAGCAAATAGCTTGGGGTGTCTACTTTCTAAAATGGGGTCATTTGTGGGGGTTTTGTGCCATCTTGGCATTTTATGGCCTTCAAAACTGTAATAGGTAGTGAGGAGTGAAGTCAAATATTTACGCCCTTAGAAAACCTGAAGGCGGTTCTTGGTTTTCGGGGCCCCGTACGTGGCTAGGCTCCCAAAAAGTCCCACATATGTGGTATCCCCGTACTCAGGAGAAGCAGCAGAATTTATTTTGGGGTGTCATTTCACATATGCCCATAGCATGTGTGAGCAATATATCATTTAGTGACAACTTTGTGAAAAAAAATAAAAAAAAATTAAAGTTTGTAATATTCCCGCAACTTGTGGCAAAATATAAAATATTCCATGGACTCAAAATGCCTCTCAGCAAATAGCTTGGGGTGTCTACTTTCTAAAATGGGGTCATTTGTGGGGGTTTTGTGCCATCTTGGCATTTTATGGCCTTCAAAACTGTAATAGGTAGTGAGAAGTGAAATCAAAAATTTACGCCCTTAGAAAGCCTGAAGGCGGTGCTTGGTTTTCGGGGCCCCGTACGCGGCTAGGCTCCCAAAAAGTCCCACATATGTGGTATCCCCGTACTCAGGAGAAGCAGCAGAATTTATTTTGGGGTGTCATTTCACATATGCCCATAGCATGTGTGAGCAATATATCATTTAGTGACAACTTTGTGTAAAAAAAAAAAAAAATTATTTTTTGTCATTATTCAATCGCTTGAGGCAAAAAAATAAAATATTCAATGGGCTCAACATGCCACTTATCAATTTCCTTAGGGTGTCTACTTTCCAAAATGGGGTCATTTGGGGGGGTTTTGTACTGCCCTGCCATTTTAGCACCTCAAGAAATGAGATAGGCAGTCGTAAACTAAAAGCTGCGTAAATTCCAGAAAACGTACCTTAGTTTGTAGATGTGACAACTTTTGCGCAAACCAATAAATATACAATTATTGACTTTTTTTTTACCAAAGACATGTGGCTGAATACATTTTGGCCTAAATGTATGACTAAAATTGAGTTTATTGGATTTTTCTAATAACAAAAAGTAGAAAATATCATTTTTTTCAAAATTTGCGGTCTTTTTACGTTTATATCGCAAAAAATAAAAATCGCAGAGGCAATCAAATACCATCAAAAGAAAGCTCTATTTGTGGGAAGAAAAGGACACAAATTTTGTTTCGGTACAACATTGCATGACCGCGCAATTACCAGTTAAAGCAGCGCAGTGCCAAATTGTAAAAAGACCTCTGGTCATTTACCAGCAAAATGGTCCGGTCTGAAGGTGGTTAAGGTAAGTTTGTAAGTTTTCTTCTTTAACATCACATTTTATGTATTTAATGTTTCATACACCCCCCCCCCCCCCCCATACAATTTTATCAATGGGCCATCAGAGAGGGTGGGGAATCTGATAAGTGGGCCTTATATTTTTGTCTTTTTAAATACTCCTTAAAATAAATGTTATACTGATGTTGTGCAAGAATGTTTTTGTGTAATCTGCTTGCAATGTTATGTGCAAAAGTACTTTTTTTTCTTGTTTGACTCCACCGTTTCCTTCAATATCACAGGAATGGCAGACTGTGGCCTCCCATTTTGCTGACTGTTGGGACTTTCCCAACTGTGGAGGGGCTATAGATGGGAAGCATGTCCACATTGTGCCACCACCCATTCGGGTCTTACTATTATAACTATAAGGGGTTTAGTAGTGTAGTGTTAATGGTGGTGGTGTCGGCACCCTATGAGTTCTGCTATGTGGACGTGGGGAAGAATGGCCAGATGTCGGATGGAGGAGTCTTTTCCCTGAAGGAGTTTTACCAGCATCTCCAGACTGGTGGCCTGGCATTGCCACCTGATGCAGATAACGTGGAAGGACTCCCCTTCATCTTTATTGCAGATGAAGCCTCGGTCTGGGCAAGCACCTGATGAGGCCATTCCCCCAAAGGACCCTCACCCCAGAGAGGAGGGTTTTTAACTACCGGCTGGCCAGAGTGAGAAGAGTCGTTGAGAATACCTTTGGGATAATGGCCAGCCAGTTCCGCCTGTTTCTGACAGCAATCCATATGGTGGACTACAACATCAACCATATCATCCTATTCTGCTGCATCCTGCACGAATATTTAAGGAAATATTTCCTGAATTATCTAGCCTCAGTTGGGCCTATTATTACAGACAATTCTCTGATGGGCCTGGATACTGGCTGTACTGGCTTGGCACCCCAAAGCACCCATGAAGTTCAGGAGAAATATGTAAATTATTTTATGGGTCGGGGGGCCATTGCAATTCCAGACAATGTCTAAAATTTTTAGTAATAAAAAAAAAATTCATATAAAATCTAGAATTCTCTTTATTGCTTGCTTTTCTTTTTGGCTGTCTCCTAGGTCATCCTAGTGCACTTGTAGTGCCAAGTGGATTTTTCTTTAGTAAATAAGCTCCATTGTCACTGTAAACACAAAATTACTTACAAAACTGGTATTGAGCATTGAAAGAAGAAGCCACATATTGTTGCATTTCAAAATGTTTACTCTGTGCACATTCACACACGTGCGTTTAGAAAATTTGTTTAAAAAAAAATCTCAATATTTTCGTTTTTTTATATTTTTTCCTCAATATATATATTTTTTCTCAATATTTTTATTTTTATTTATTTTTTTACAAACACGCATGTTTTAAAACATAACATACACAACTCTGGAACTTACAAAGTTCAAGGTATAAAAACTGGAGGCAATATCAGATATTATAGTGTCAAAAATGTTTTGATATTGCCGTAAATCTGATGGGGTGATGTCACCCCTGTAAAAGCCAAATTTTGAAGATGCACACAAATTGGTACACCGTGTGCATCTACAATTTGTCTTTTAAAATGTACAATATAAAAAAAAATTGGGGAATATAAAAACAAAAATAAAACAGGTTGTGATTCTAGGGACAAGGTGCTTAGATTCTCCCCAAAACATCTATCATGTTCTTCATTTGCTGTTCCATAATGTTTAGTCTATTTCTCATCACGTCAATTTCCCCATTCCAGGTCATAATTTGCTGGGTGAGTGTTTGGGTGCTGGCCCTAGTGAAAGGTACCGCCAATTCCTCTTCCACAACCAGCACATCACCTAAAATTGTTTAAAAACATGTATTTAGAAATATTCAGCCATACATAGATTACCTGAAGCTGGGTTGTCAGACACTCACCTGGTCTTGTCTGTTTGGGAAGAGAAATGGGAAATTGAAGACATGATTAAAACTCCCTTTTAACCAAGCTTACCTGTTTTGGCCAAGTTTCACAGATGGAGACACCCCAAGTATCCACTGGAGCACCTGTGTGGGTTACCCTAAAAAATGTGCTCTGGTGTCCCACACTAGTGCTCCTGAATCCAGATGTGTAAACAGCTGCTGAGTGTCCTCTCCTTACATTCCAATGAATCAAGTTTTCAATTCATTCAAATTTCAACGACATCTAGATAACAATGTCCTAAACTTCTTTTAATAAGACAAATTATCATGACCAAAATGTAGTTATAACCCGGTATCAGCTAAATACATTGTATTTATTGGCAAACAAACGATGTTTCCTACGAACGATTACTGTGCCCACGAACACGAAAGTACCCATTTAACCATTACAATACTGGGCACTTTCACCCCTTTCCTTCCCAGACCTTTCCCAGAGCTTTCAGCTCTCTCGCACTTTCAATGACAAATGCGCGGGCATGCTACGCCGAACCTAAATGAAATTTTTATCATTTTCTCTCTGCACATAGAGCTTTTTATTGGTGGTATTTATTCACGACTTTTTTGCAATATAGGTGAAAAAAAAGAGCGGAAATTAAAAAACAAAACAAAAAAAACAATATTTTATTTTTTCCATTTTAAAAGAAATCCAATAAAATAGAATTTTGTCATAAATTTAAGGCAAAATGTATTCTGCTACATGTGTATAATTGGTTCGTGTGATCACAGACATTTGTATGCAAATGATCATGTACAGATGTGCACAGGTGATCACGGACATATGTGTGCAGATAATCATTGGGACATGATTTTAGTGGGACATATGTGGGGGACAAGTGTTTTGGGGACATGTGTGGTGATACTAGGTTGGTGATCAGTGAGTAAAAAGCTGTAAAAAACAGCTCATACTCACTGATCACCAGCCGGCTGCAGCGATCCCCTCTCCTCTCCGACAACTTGTGTGTGAGGAGAGGAGAGCCGATTGCCTAGCAATCAGCTCTGTGTTTACATTACATGATGGCTGTGATTGGACACGGCCGTCATGTGATCAGGAGGGCCAATCACAGAGCCCTCCTGCGGATTGGAGATGCACCGTGTCCTGGTGACACAAGCGCATCTGGATCACGTCACTGCACAGGCACATGCGTGCTTGATCCTCCTCCTTCTAAGGGGCGTTCCTGAATGTCCACTCAGAAGGAGAGAGTGCACACTCTGCAGTTTAAATACATTGACCGGGTGGGAAGTGGTTGAAACCATACAACAGTAAAGAAAATCACATGGAGCAGCATGCAAGATAATAATCATAATAGGAACACACGACAAGTACTTACTTTTTTGAAGCACCTTCTTTATTTTGCAATACTGATCTGGCTTTCTCAGTTTTATGTCAGACCAGCACTTCCTTAATTGGTCTTTGGACCGTCATACCCCAAACTTGTGCTCCAGAGTGTTCACAACTGTAGTCAGGGTTTGGTCCTTTCACAAATTGGGATGGGGGTATGGACCATGTTTCCCATCATAATCCTCCCTGCGCAAGATCTCCACCATCTCCGCCGTTTCATCAAAGGCCACGTTGGTGGCCTTAAATCTCCTCCTCCTGGATCTGGAAGTTTGGGGCTCCGGGCTTTCCTCCTCACTAGATGACAAAGTGTCAAACACCTGTGTCTCCGCCATGTTGCTCCTGTTGCATACCGAAGAGAAAGGGTGGGAATATTTGTGAAAAAGAACATCAGGGGGGGGGACGCGGGCGGAGTTTGACACATGCACAGTGTATATAAAGCTAACGCACATCTACCGCACGTACGATCTGTGTGTGGAGGGCGAATGAATGGAAGTGATGAGCGTGCTAAAGAAAGGTAAAATTTGAACTTGGCCCATCACAGTGGCCTATACTGCTTCAAGATTGAGGCTTATATTGGGATAAGATAATGAGTGTTTTTGTCTTGTGTATTGTCTTTACAGCAAAGACGAATCACTTTAAGGAGCCAGAATTCATGGCCGGTTTCATAGACAGATACAAGGAGATGAGGAATTTGTGGGAGGTGAAACACAGCTTATATTATAATAAACAAGCTAGGAGGTCATCGCTGGAAAAACTTCTGGAATTTGTCATATTTATTGATATTAATGATGTTAACTAGATGTTATAATTGATTACAAATCAATAATTTTATCCAAAAAATGCTGGGGTCAGAATGATATTCAATTTGCAAGTCATGAGCTGAAAATTGTGTATGATTGATGAAGCAAAAACTACAACTATCTCCCTTTTTTATACAAAGGATGAGCTCAGCCAGGAGGAGGGTCTTGAAAGCGTCAGCCAGGAGGAGGCCCATGCCAAGTGTCAGCCAGGAGGCGGCCATGCCGAGTGGCAGCCAGAAGGTGGCTGGACCCAGTAGGAGCCTCACCCAATCCCAGGTCCCTCCCCTCTGCCTTACCACCAAAATGCCCAGGAAGGGGACAATGATGGAGGAGGCAGCACTGGGCCTCATTAGGGAAGCCAGCAATTTCCTCAGGAGCCCCCCAACGCTGAAGAGACCTATGGCTTCTATCTAGCCACCAGGTTGCTGGAATTGGAGAAGGGACAATGCCTCCTCTGTGACGGATTTTTTTTATGCCCTTCAGAAGGGGTTGAGAGGCCAGCTGAATGAGAACAGCCACATATGTGAGCTCGCCCATCATCCTCCTCCTGCCACAAGTCCACTACCAGAGCCACAGCCTTCAGGGAAGGCTGCAGGGAAGAGAAGAAAGTGGTGGCCTGGGTTCAGTCTGGTCTGACAGAAGATGCAGGCTGTTGTAGTACCACAAGCTGGGGACAGATATGTCATCTGCTGCTGGTCCTGGTCTCTGGCATTCCTGGACCAGATTGTGCTCCCTATTATATGGACTCCTCAAGCTTACAATTTTATTTTCCACAGATTTGTTGATGTGTGCCATGGGGGCCAAAAGGCTTTGCAAATTACAAAAATTTGTCCATCGTTGACTTCCTCTTTATTTTGTTACCCAGAATAAATGGGTATTTTATTTTCACAAAATACTTTCCTATGTGTTTTTCTTCAAAAAGGACAGTTTCTTTGTGAGTAGGCAGGTACATTTAAAAAAAGACAATGTCAAATTAACAAGGGACAACAACCTCCTTGAGGTTAATAAAAATATAAGATAATAATGTTATTGTGGTAACTTAACACTCCAAAAAAAAAAGGATATGCAGATCACTAGAAAATAATTTTTAAGAAATCGTAAAATAAATCTTGATGAAATAAAACATTATAAAAGATGAGTATAAAAAATAATTGGAAACATTATTATGGAGATCAGGCTTTTATAAAATAGATTATCGTTCATGAGATAAGGATAAATAATGAAGAAAAGTTTGTGAGAATATGAGCAGCAAAACAAGTTCATTCTTCTAGCATTCTAAAGAAGAAAAGAATGCGCTGCATTAATACATCACAGCATTATCAGCGTGAGGAATGTGCTAGCTCCAATATGAACGTTAGTTTTACCACACCAAGCGCTTCCGTCTCATATTTGCTTCAGATAGAGCGTGCGTCGGTTTTGGTCCGTTGGAACAGCATACAGATGAACGGTTTTCCCGATAGGAATTGGTTCCGTCAGAAATATTTAAAACATGTTCTATTTCTAGGTCAGTCAGAATTTTCGTAAAAAAAAAAAAAAGTCAGATGAGGCATACACACAATTGGAATATACAATGAAAAGCTTCTGTCAGACTTTTTCTGCCGGACATTCCGCTCGTCTGTACGCGGCATAAGTGTAGTTTATTAAAAAACGTGTTAAAATCATACATATGTATGGACTCATAAAGTAATCACGAGGTAAGTGATGTATTAAATTTTACAGGTCCAGTGTTGTCAGCCTGGAGTGGATTGTCTGCTGTGGGAGAGCTGATGTGAAGAAGAAGAGTTTGTCAGGGAACCAGCAGAGTGAAGCAGGAATGCAGCTGGGAGCATCACAAACTGCTCACTCAATCTCCTCTGACTGTGACAGGCAGATTGATGCAGGAAAGTGTCCAGGTTTCTGAGACAACCTGTGACATCACACACGGTATGCGTGGGACATGGCAACGCATTTTTAGGCAGTTCCGAACCATTTTCAAGCCTAATGCTGCCTGCATGGGAAGCTATTTTGAATACAGAGCTGCTATGGAGATGCCAAGAGACTATGGGACCACGTGGTGCAGCAGGAATGGATTGAACTAAAGCAATGGTTTCAAACTCAATTTCATTGCAGGCCGCATCAGAATTATGGGTGACCACAAAGGGCTGGTTGTAGTTGTAAGACTAGATGTCCAGACCACCCCAACCCCCTTACATCAGAAGTCAACAGTCCCCCACCATCCCCTTACATCACAGTGCACCCCGTTATCTTAAGCTGCTGGGAAGAAGCCGAGAAGCAAAAAGTGCAGGGTCTGGAGGAGGGCTGGAGTCGACTGCCAGAGCCTGCTGAGTGCTGAAACCAGAGGAGGCGAAAGGCAAGGGGTAGCTTCAGCTGCAGAGAGAGGCACGGGATCTGTAGGAGGAGTTCTGTCCTCCTCTCTGCTGCTGACTGCTGAGAATGGGGGGGGGGGGGGGGGGGGGGGTTGCAGAGATGAGCATCCTTGTGACTGCACAGGGAAGCTAGAATGAGATGTGAATACCTGCTGTTCTAAGAAGGTTTTACTGTGCTGCCATGTGGACTGCATGGCTGGAAAATGAATGCTCTGCTGGGTTAAAGGGTCCCACACCCAGTGGGTGTCATACCTGTATAGTCTCATTGATTCCCGAAGTCCTACTTCAGACATGCCATGCTTTTCATGCACAATGGCAGCCAAAAAGCCTGCAACAACTGCATGTGGTTTGTAAGAGATGGCCTTATAACAGATGAGCCTCTCCGTGGCTACATGGGGAATCACAAGATCTGGAGGAGGAGTTCTGTCTGCCTCTCTGCAGCTGACTGCCGGTAGGGGCAGAGACGAGAGGGTTCCGCAGCTGCAGGAGAGGTGCAAGGGCTACATTAAATGGCCCGGCAAGCCGGATTCGGCCCTTCGGGTCTTGTGTTTGACACATGTGAACTAGGGATGAGCCGAACACCCCCCCCCCCCGGTTCGGTTCGCACCAGAACTTTCGAATGGACCCCAAATTCGTACGAACGTTAGAACCCCTTTGAAGTCTATGGGATTTGAACGTTCGAAATTAAAAGTGCTAATTTTAACGGCTAATATGCAAGATACTGTCCTAAAAAGAGTTTGGGGACATGGCTCCTGCCCCAGGGGACATGGGTCAATGCAAAAAAAAGTTTTAAAAACTGATGTTTTGGCGGGAGCACTGATTTTAATGACGATTAAAGTGAGAAAAAAAAGTGAAATATTCCTTTAAATATTGTGCCTGGGGGGTGTCTGTAGTATGCCTGTGAAGTGCCACGTGTTTCCCGTGTTTAGAACAGTCCCTGCACAAAATGACATTTAACGGAAATAACGTCATTTAAAACTGCTTGCGGTTTTAATGTTATATCTGGTTCCTGCAATATGGTTGAAAATCATTGAGAAAAATGGCATGGGTAGCCCTCCCTGCCCATTACCAGCCCCTTTGGGTCTTGTACGGATATTAAGGGGAACCCCGTACCCATATTGAAAAAAGGAAATACGTGTGGCCCCCGGGCCCTATATACTCAGAACAGCAGTATACAGGCGGTGCAAACAAGACAGGGACTATGTAGGTTTGTTGTGTTAAGTAGAATCTGTTTGTAATTCAGAGCACGCAGACAGCACGCACAATCTCCTACCGCTGACTGCAAGCTCTATTTAAAACGAGCAAGATAGTTAGCTATATAAGTGGATATAGCGGTGTATACTGCGTTCAGAGCACGCAGACAGCACGCACAATCTCCTAACACTGACTGAAAGCTCTATTTAAAACGAGCAAGATAGTTAGCTATATAGGTGGATATAGCGGTGTATACTGCGGTCAGGGCACGCAGACAACAACCATTACAGAAGAGCAAGAACGATCGGTGTATACTGTGTTGAAGGTACACAGAACACCCACTAACTGCTACAGACGCCAACACACTACACAAGGCTGCCGCGCTGGTGGCCTTATATAGTGTGGGGCGTGTACTACACAGCCTGAGCTATGATTGGCCACAGGCATCCTGCCTGTGGCCAATCATGGCTCTCCTCACTGCCAGCGCTGTGATTGGCCAAGCATGCGGGGTCACAGTGCATGCTTGGTCAATCATGAGCCAGCAATGCACTGCGCCATCGCAGTGCATTGTGGGCTGTGAGCGCCACACGAATTTGGCACGAACAGCCCATAACGTTCGGAACTCGCCGAACGGGCGAACAGCCGATGTTCGAGTCGAATGTATGTTCGACTCGAACACGAAGCTCATCCCTAATGTGAACTAAAGGATTGCTTGTACACAAGAGTGGATTAGGAATAATATCAGAGGTAAAATCACAATTATGAACCAGAAAAATAAAAGAATATATATATATATTTTAATTCTGCCTATCTTACATATCCTATATTACCAAAAGTATTGTTAAACCTGCCTTTACACGCACATGGACTTTAATTGCATCCCAGTCTTCGTCTCTAGGGTTCAATATTGAGATGGTCCACCCTTTGCAGCTATAACAGCTTCAACTCTTCTGGGAAAGCTGTCCGCAAGGTTTAGGCGTGTGCTTATGGGAATGTTTCTCTATTCTTCCAGAAGCGCATTGGTGAGGTCAGGCACGGATGTGGACAAGAAGACCTGACTCGAAGTTTCCACTCTAATTCATCCCAAAGGTGTTTTGTGTATTCAGCCCCCCCCCCAGTGTCAATACTTTATAGACCCACCTTTGGCTGCAATTACAGATGCAAGTCTTTTTGGGGATGTCTCTACCAGCTTTGCACATCTAGAGAGTGAAATTTTTGCCCATTCTTCTTTGCAAAATAGCTCAAGATCTGTCAGATTGGATAGACAGCATCTGTGAACAGCAATTTCCAAGTCTTGCGACAGATTCTCAAATGGACTTAGATCTGGACTTTGACTGGGCCATTCTAACACATGAATATGCTTTAATCTAAATCATTCCATTGTATCTCTGGCTGTATGTTTAGGGTTGTTGCCCTGCTGGAAGGTGAACCCCTGCCCCAGTCTCAAGTCTTTTGCAGACTCTAACAGGTTTTCTCCTAAGATTTCCCTGTATTTGTCTCCATCCATCTTCTCATCAACTCTGAGCAGCTTCCCTGTCCTTGCTGAAGAAAAGCATCCCTACAACACAATGGTTAATGTGCAGTGTTAGTTTTCTGCCACAAATAGCATTTTGCTTTTAGGCCAAAAATTTGTATTTTGGTCTCATCTGACCAGAGCATCTTCTTCCACATGTGTGCTGTGTGCCCCACACGACTTCTCGCAAACTGCAAAAGGGACTTCTTATGGCTTTCTTCAACAATGTCTTTCTTCTTGCCACTCTTCCATAAAGGCCAGATTTGTGGAGTGCATGACTAATAGTTGTCCTGTGGACAGATTCTCCCACCTGAGCTGTGGATCACTGCAGCTCTTTCAGAGTTACCATGGGCCTCTTGGCTGCTTCTCTAATTAATGCTCTCCTTTCCCGGCCTGTCAATTTACCTGGGAGGCCATGTCTTGGTAGGTTCTGCCATGCTTAAAATTTTTGGATGATGGATCGAACAGGGCTCCTTGAGATGTTCAAAGCTTGCGATTTTTTATAACTTAACCCTGTGTTAAACTTCTCCACAAGTTAATCTCTGACCTGTCTGGTGTGTTCTTTGGCCTTCATGATGCGGTTTCTACACTCTAACAAACCTCTGAGGGGTTCACAGAACAGCTGTATTTATACTGAGATTAAATTACACAGGTGGACTTTATTTTCTAATAAGGTGACTTCTGAAGGCAATTGTTTCCACTATATTTTAGTTTGGGGTATTAGAGTAAAGCGGGTTGAATACAAATGCATGCCATGCTTTTCAGAGATTTGCAAAAAAATGTTGAAAACCATTTATCATTTTCCTTCCACTTCGGGTTGGTCTATCACATAAAACCCCAATAAAATTAATTTACGTTTTTGGTTGTGACATGACAAAATGTTGAAAATGTCAAGGGGTATGAATACTTTTTCAAGGTACTGTATATACAGTAGTTAATAGGGATAACTCCAGATTATTGCCTAGTTTTTGTGATTATGTGTGTGGCGCCGGCTCCTGATGAGCACGTGCTATATGGTTTTTGAAAATTAATATTCCTAAGATCACAGTTGGGTTTTAAGGCAAATTTTGCCAAATGATGGTTTCAGTGCCAGTCTAGCTGGATTGCACTGAGTTCTCCTTGGCTGCAGGTGTCGCTGTCACTGCCAGCAAGTGGTAGAACACAGTCTAGTTGGGTGTATTGAGTACCATCATTGTCTAGGAACCAGCCTAGTGGGAATGTTTTCCTGCTGTGCATTCTGGGGGGTGTTATTTAAGGTATTGTGATCACGTGCTTCAGGGTTCCGGTCCAGAAGAGATTTTCTGTCCGTTTGGTCCTGATCCTCCTGACCAGCCCCCATGGCCCTCCTGGCATGAGGTGCGGATCCATGCAATTCCGAGCCTCTGGGCTGGATAGCCCGAGGTGAAGCAACTGCAGGGACAGACCTGAATGGATATGAGGCCATAATGATTCAAGGGTGGTCCGTGCCATCTCATCTAGGGAGAGGCCTAGCAACTGGTGAAGCATCCGGGGGGGACTCTTTGGCAGAAGGCCATGTGCAAGGCTGCTTTCTCAGAAGAAGCCTGGAGGCTCAGTTGAAGGACACTTTGTGGATCTATATTCATATGGTATCGCCGGACCGGCTGAGAGATACTGGTACAGTATGACAGTTCTCTAAATTTGTCTATGTCCTTCAGTTACATCCAAGTCTGTGGCAGAGACTTTGCTTTACTTAACACCCTGCCGGCTGCTAGGCCTAGTGAGAGGAGGTCTATCCGGAGGTTGTGAGAATCCAGCTGTGAAACGTTTATTCTCTGGATTTTGCAGTTCCAAAAGTACCTGAACTTCCTTTCTAACGCTCTACCTTTTATTAAGAAACTGTGTTATCTTCTAAAATAAATAACCCCAAAGAGGATCCAGTGTCAGTTTCTGCATTTCTTTGGGCCATCTACCATGGGAACCCCTAGACGGAGGCGAGGTGAAGAAGGTAACGGTAAGCCCAACTAAAACCAGCAGCTCCTTCGGGGGTCAGTGCTACATGTGCATACACCTCAATCATTGTAGTAGTATGGACATGTAAATATCTAGATCTGAGAGATCTTACACAAAAGAGGTAGTTCCGTCCACAATACACATTTATTGATAGGGTTACATAATATATACAAATTACACATCAGACTGTATTTACAACACAATGTACAGTGTAGGCTTACATGATATTTACAAATACAATATAAGATGCAAGTATACCTGTTAACTTCAGGTCGGCCCATGGTGACTGCTCTCTGTCCCCACACCAAAGAGGGACTTAGCTTGGTCACAAAGAATTATATCCCTCCCCCCTTCTTTCTGTACTGTGGCTAATATAATTCTCCCTAATTCGTCACTGTATCTAGTAAATGTATATTGGGCACAGCCTGATTGGATGAGTCAAATAAGGCTGTTTACTACCCAGGTGAGATGTTATCAGGAAAAACAAAAGGCCAACCTTTTGAAGTTGAACTAATTACCGTAACACCAACACAACAATCAATACTTTAAATATATTTCCTTCTAACTGAAATATAGTTCTAATTGCAATATTATTTACAGCTGTTAATGGAGATTTCACATAAACCCATTATGTAACAAGATGAATGTTGTAACAAAGTCTAGTTGCAGGGGCCCCTGAGGATGATGCAGCAACTGTCTTTGTGTTGGAGACCTGAAGACAAGATCAGCGGTCGGTGGGGGGAATCTTCCAGCATTTGTCCAACCAGCCTGGAGCGCAATCCTTGCCAGCAGGAACTGGAACTGTGGCACTGGAACTCAGAGTCTGCCTACCTACTCTTTAATCCCTATCTAACAGTTTTTTCTTCTAACATGCGACCGAACCTCTAAGCCTGTGATGGCGAACCTTGGCACCCCAGATGTTTTGGAACTACATTTCCCATGATGCTCAACTACAATGCAGAGTGCATGAGCATCATGGGAAATGTAGTTCCAAAACATCTGGTGTGCCAGGGTTCGCCATCACTGCTCTAAGCAAACAATACTGATGTGGCCAACGGAAGCAATAACCTAGCTCTAGCCTATGCTGGTTATCAAGCTCTAAGCTAAAATGCTAGAATCCCAGGCCAGAAGGGACAAGGTTAACTAGAATATCAGGAGCTACATATAAACTATGTTACAATAAGTAGATTCACCTACTAATATACTAGAAGGTGACCACGACACATATAGTAGCACAGACCTAGCTATCTGGCACTGTGCATATGAAATAATAACAAAGGCAGGACAGAAACATTCAGTCTTTCACAAAGATTTAGATACTCTCATTATCTGCAGGTAAATTTTAGATCATATGAACACTTGCAGTCGTTTCTGGCTTGAGGTTTAGGAGTATGGACAGGACACATGTGGCCGAGACATTCTCTTTATCCCTTCATATCCTCATTCAGGGTCTCACAGCCCAGCCAGCTAGGCAGGCAATGATGTACATAATTATACATACAACTGTGATATTAGCAGATAACAGTAAAGGGCAGTAGATCCCTACACATACATATACCAAAAGTGTATGTCTATCCAAAATTCTTTTCTAGTTCTGGATAGAGTAGAGACACCAAAATACCGATCAGGTTTTTACTACAATCAGGGGTACTGTTAGAGAGATTTTTCCTCACTTTTTGTCCTGCTAAGGCTGGCCATACATTATACAATGTTCTTATTCAATTTCCTTTAGATTTTCCTTCAACAATGTAGTGCATGCACCTGTCTGATTGCAAACAAATTTAAAGTGTTTAGGTTTGACCTCATATTATATAGTTTTGGTAAATCTAAAGGGACATTTTACAAGAAAATTGTATAACGGTATGGCCAGCCTAACAACGCTTTCACCAGACAGGAAGGCAGGGAAAATATTCACCGGGGACACAAAAGAAAATCTGCTGGGTTATAGTATTTCCCTAGTCTGGTATGTTGGAGAGTTCCCTTCACTTCCTGTCTAGTAAAGCATTGTCAGCAGGACTTGAAATGAAGGTGAATCTTTCCAACAGAGTCTAAATAGTTAGATAGATAATAGCCTGACAGGAATTCTAATCCTTCCCTAATCTAAAATGAAGAAAAAAAGGTTAGGTTGGACTTACCATAAAAAACAAAATACAGAAGTCCACTTAAACCACAGGTAATAGGTTTAAAAATTGAATTCAAAGGAACTCTTTGGTCAAAGAATACACTAACATTCTATGACATCAGCATTGTAATAGCAATACAAACAATAATTATATTTGACAATATAAGCTTACTTGAGAAAATTCCTTTCATGTTGTGATTGCTGCCTTTCTGCTGGCCACCTCTTTCCACAACTTCCTGGGATTCCCTGCATGCTTTGCAGCTTCTCCTCTGTCTGGTTACTTTTGATTTCTCAGGAGTACATATCCTGTGACAGTGATTCCTGTACAGACTGCACCTCCCAAAACTCCACCTCTCAGCAGCTCTGTAATTCAGATAGCAGGCTCAGTTAAATGTGTGACGCAGCAGTGACTACTCACAGGACATAGTGAATTTGTGTCACAGAATTCAAGGAAGTTAATGCTTGGGGATCTTCACAAAGCAAGTTTACAAACCTTAGGATTGTTTAAAGTAATAGAAGTAGGCTATAAATAAATACAATTCAATGTAGAAATGAATAGATGTCGCTCAGCTATTGGCTAATTGCCAGCTCCTATCTCTCCACAGTGACTCACCTGTGGATGATATCCTGCTTGGCTGTTCTGCCTGTTTAAGTTTAGATCATGACACAGGAAGGTGTTAAGCAGCTGAGGGTAGATGATGCAGGGTGTGTGTTAATGAGATCAGCTGGTCAACTCCTTCCTGTGTCTTGACCTAAAGTCTGTCCAGGAAGTAAGGCAGAAGTAATCGAGCAGTGTTTTTAAACAGCTATGAAGAGAGTGAGGTAAGCGTGTGTCGAATTAATGGTTTTATTTTTGCAAAATAAGCACATTAATGCTATATTAGTACATAGTGGGTCTGGAATTTAGAAAAAAAACAAAAGGTGAACTTAGCCTTTAAGTCCGTGCACAAGGAAACCTTGAGATATGCTGGCTATACAACAGTACAATTTTATTAGAACATTTGTATGGACATACTGAAAAATAATTTATCGAAAGACCTTAAAATTTCATCAAGACCAGCAAATTGAGTAGAATCTCAGATATAATAAATGAGTTGCATTTGTGCCTAGAACATGTGCATTAAAATAAGTATGATTTACCTGAACAAAAACCATAGTCTCAGAATTTTGTTCATTCAGGAAATATTTTCCATTCTGCTCCTTTAAATGTTCTCATTACTTTGGTTGAAAACCATTGGCTGTTTGACCCAACTATTCATTCGAAAATGTAACAAACTTTCAAAAAAGGATTTTTTTTTTTCAAATAAAATTCAGAGTATAATCTGTTTTACTTGGGAACACATTCCATAAATTGCCCAGTATACAGTATATCAAGTGCCTAAAAAGATAATGTGATTTCTACTTATATAAAGTTATTGAAGTCTACAATTAATGTATTAACATAAATAAACTGATATCGCTTGAGTAATGGTTTATAGGTTAAGCGTGAAATGTGGACTTGTTGTTCCTGTAAAATGTAGAACGTTGCTGTTTTATTGTGGTGAGCGGTTTTAATGAAGTAGTATAACTGCCATACATACCAAATGTTCTTTTTTGAGCCCTCTGAGATTGCAGTGGGCAGCATTTCATTTAAAAATAAATTGTATGCACCATTTTATTAAATTAAGAGCAGCAGAAACATATTGCATTTAATTAAAAATCCTCCAATGCACAATGCACAGTCAAGTGAATATAATTACACTTGACTGCAGTGCATAACTATATGCGTGGTTAGTGATCTATGAAGATTTTACTGCTGTCTCCATGCACTTTACATGAGTAACATATCTAAATAACTTCACTTCCTCTTTTGATTAGTGTTTTCCTTGAAATTGCCACATTGACTGCTATGGATGCAGACATTGATCAAAATGCTGAATCATGGGAAAACCTAGAAAACATAATGTAATTATTCTGAAAGACGGAATAATAGTTATGTGGGAGAATACTTTTTCCTAAGTCAGTTGAAATATTCAGTTAGGAGGTAGCTTCTGAAACACCCAAGAATGAAACCAGTAACCATGGCATACAAGAATATAAAGATAGCATTAAACTGGAGAGTTGAGTTTTACTTTGTATTAACAATACCAGTTATATCATTTTCAAAAATCTACCATTAACATTACAGCCAGCATAGAAGTAAGGAAGCTATTACAGCAATGTGCACTATATATACCTATCCTATTAAAATCTGAGGACATCTCTCCTGGAGTCTTTGAAAGTATATAGCAGACATAACAGCTAAAGCTCTCATTTATCAAAGTGTGTTTTATAGGCATTGGCTTCACAGCAGATTAGATAATCTAGACTGTTATTGTGTAAGATACTTTGCTAAACATGGCTCAGAGCGGGGTTAAACAGCCATATTGTACAATAACATTCTCATTATTCACAGTTCATTAGAGCTGGATGTATAACATTTTTCCCTTTCACATATGTTTTATTTGACCAAGATTCAGCACTACTCGAGACTTGCTGAAAATCTTCTAGTGGCTTGTTTAAAGTGAAAGCTTTTATGAACCACCATTAGGATCTGTGTTTAACCTCCCCAAATGGGAGCGTTGACAAGCTGCTTGAAGCTTACTGAAAGCTTTGCACAAGCTTTGTAAAATGTTACTTTAAACAATTCTCTGAACATATAAAGTCTGTCAGCAGTTAAGTTGTAATTTTAGCAAAAAAAAAAAACAATGCTATATTTAAAGGATAAGGTCACCTTTTTTTCTAAAATCCAATGTTTTCTTAGATTTCAAAAACAAGTCCTTACCTCATCCATGGCTATATTTCATAGATCACTTCAGATACCCCCTGGTATACAGACAGACAAACCAGTAAGACAGAGAAAGAGGTTTACTAACTGACCTTATTAGCACACCTTCACCCATCAATTAAGTTTTTGCAGCCCCCCCCCCCCCGACATTCTTCCATGCGTGCATTTGCCTGGCATCCCTTCAGACAGGCTCGGATGTATGCTAAACTCCCTGGGGCCATATGCAGGCCATGGGACACCCCTGATGTAGTGCAAGAGCCTGCCTGATTTGATGCAGAGTGATTGGATTGACGGTGTGTCCTTCCTATTATATAGTTTTGGTAAATCGAAAAGGAGATTGTACAGAGATTGTACAATGAGATGTTATAGTCTATGGGCACATTTATACACCTAAAATTACCTAGTTGTGCTTTCAGTGTTGTTAATGGCACACCAAACACAGAATCAAACACACATTTTGCAACCTGAAAAAACAGGTGACAAATTCAGTAAAAAAACATTCAAAAATGTCCCATGAGCTACTTTGCCAGGTGTAGTGCAGCCCATTAAAATCACCAGACTGCCACTGGAAAAAAGAGCCAAAAAATATGCACTCCCACTACCCTAGTTGTAAAAAGGGCCTTAAAGTGAAATTGGTGTGTTTACATAAGAACAATGAGGCTCCATTCACATCTGTGTGCATCAAAACGCACAGCAAACTCTACAGAAAATGTACGCTTTGCCATGCATTTCAGAAATTCTCCAAATGTGCATCATGCTTGTGTTGTCATTACATGTTATAGGCTCCCCAAGTGCAGCAAACGCACCAAAACTGCGGTAATGCACCATTGCTCTACTCCAAAAAAAGTTCTGGACCTTCTCTGGGGTGATTGTTGTGCATAGGGCAACATTCAAGTAAATGGTCTGACCTATGCGAGATGAGTAAAAACACTCCAAAACACTATGCAATCTGATTGTACATTCTCTGTACAATTTTCTTTGAATTTACCAGAACTATGGAATAGATGACACACCTGAACAATCCATTCAATTTGTATCCAATCAGACAGGCCCTGGTACTACATAGCTGATGGGAGATCTAAAGGAGATTGTATAGGGAGTAAAAAGAAGGTGGTATTATACTCCCTATCACACCCTCTTCTGTGATGCAACAAGGAAGTGAAGGCTTCTGGAAGATGGCCTTACAGGAAGTAAATGCTGATACAAGCTACAGAACATGATGGAATCTGAAAATCCATTAAAAAATACAAAAAAAAGACACGATTTTAAACCTCCTGTGAATGAGGTAAGTGATAGAAAAGCACATTGGGATGGCTGGACCAGAAATGGCATTGGAAAACACTTCTATTTATTATGAAAAGTTAAATTCTGCCCGAAAAGGTGAACTTAACTTCTAAAATATTTCAGTTTGCGAATTTACATTAGGAAGAAAATGATTATGGAAAAAAATAACAAAATAGAGTTTAAATAAAATATGCAAGTATTGTGGAAATGCTTTGAAACAACATTAACCACTTGCCGATCAGCCGTCGCAGTTATACTGCGGCAGGTTGGCTCCCCTGCATGAGCCGTCATATCTATACATCGAATCGCGGGGTCGGGATAGCAGGCACGCATGCCGGGGGTGCCGATGCTCGTGCCCGACGGTCACGGTGACCACCGGCCACGAGCGATCCTGAGCAGACAAAGAAAAGGGATGAGTGTGTGTAAATACACACTTCCCTGTTCTAAGAGCAATGACAGATTGTGTGTTCCTATTAGCTAGGAACCATGATCTGTCACTTCCTCTAGTCCATCCTCTCCCCCTACAGTTAGAATCACCTCCCAGGGAACACAGTTCACCCCTTCACCACCCCCTAGTGTTAACCCCTTCACTGCCAGTGATATTTTTACAGTAATCAATGCATTTTTATAGCCCTGCTCGCTGTATTAATGCCAATGGTCCCAAAAATGTGTCATAATTGTCCAATGTGCCTGCCATAATGTCGCAGTCACAATAAAAATCATTAAATAAAAATAGTTAAAAAAATGAATAAATAAAAATGTTAGAAATCTATTTCCTATTTTGTAGATGCTATAACTTTTGTGAAAAACCAATCAATATACGCTTATTGCGATTTTTTTTACCAAAAATATATTGCTGAGAAAAAAATTAATAAAAAAAAAAATGGGGATATTTAATGTAAAAAGTACAAAATGTTATGTTTTTTTCAAAATTGTTGCTCTTTTTTGTTTATAACGCAAAAAATGAAAACCACAGGGGTGATCAAATACCACCAAAAGAAAGCTCTATTTGTGGGAAAAAAAGAATATCAATTTTGTTTGGGTGCAACGTCGCACGACCACGCAATTGTCAGTTAAAGCGACGCAGTGCCGAATCGCAAAAAGTGCTCTGGTCAGGAAGGGGGAAATTCTACCCGGGCTGAAGTGGTTAAACTCACAATCTGCAGATTAATGTTCCAGTGCATGGTGCCCCATGATATGGGAATGGTAATCTAAATTCCACCTTTGGTAGCTGAGCACAGTCACACAAGTTGCCATTGAAATAATCTTGGTGATCATATGATCACTGTGTCAGCTTTTAGATGTGATCACATGCAGATTGTAAGCTTCATTCACAAAAACTTTCAGCCTGCAGTTACCACTGTAGTGAGAAGACGAGCCTCTGTTTAGTAATAAAAATGTTAGTTATCATTACAGTAATTAAAAATACATTTTATAAAAATTGTTTTTTTTTTACATTTTCGTCCATTAAAGCGTACTGGGATTGTTAAATTTGACATCTAGGCTTCAATAACCGCTGATCACCAAAGGACATACATCAGAAGATCATTTTTTTCATTTCTGTATATCAGCTATATGCCTGTATTCCATTGCATAAGAGGATTATGAACAAGTTATTTTATATCATTTATCATCTGGAATAGTGACTTTAAAATGGTCAAAGGAAGTGATAATTGACAGAGGCAGTAGTGTAGTCTCTCAATTTGCAGGTTTAGTGCACATCTTACTAATAATAGTGTGAAAGATCCACTGAACCACTAATGTGAGATTACCTTCAGGGGTTCTGTAAAGGATCAAATGCTTCCAGGGAAAGCACATTTCAAGCAGAACAATGATCTGGAAGAAAAAATCATCACGAGCTGTCTGTTGCAAATGTTCAAGTTTTAGGTCTTACAAAATCCAAATTATATGTTCAAACTACAATCATATTAGTAATGATTGCAGTTTGAACACTTTATATGGGAATGTTATGCATGGATGTACATTTCTAATTATGTTATGCTATAATGTAAAATAAACACTTTAAATGGGCATATATTATATAGTATTGTTTTGATTATAATGTTCTTTTACTCTATCTAGGATATTGGATGCTAGTTGGAGGGCTCTGTAAAAGTATTATGCAAACCCCACATGCATAGGTTTCTTAAAGTTCTTTCCATCCACTCTAAATAGCATGAATGGAGGGAACTTCTGTGCTGGCTATCATATTCAAACAGCTACAGGGCCCGGGGCTGTCAGAATATCCAAAAAGCGACTGCATCCAATAGGCTACAATCACTGTTTAGCGGTCAATTTTCCAACGGTTCCCTTAATTTTTTATTTGAAGTTTGTTGAACGATGATGCCAATAGGGCCACCAATGGTTTAAATCATGGCCGAGTCAGCTAGAAGCAGACGAAGTTCAAGCCATGTATGGCCAGTTTTTTATTGGACTTAAAGGGGTTGTTTTTATTTTCTAAGTAGGTTCCTTTAAGCTAGTGCATTGTTGGTTCACTTACCTTTTCCTTCGATTTCTCTTCTAAATTTTTTTTTTTCGTCTGAATTTCTCACTTCCTGTTCCTCCTCAGTAAGTGGTTCAGTAAGCTGTTCTGGCTGACTAAACACCGCTTGGATGATGGTGTGAAGTTTACTGAGGAGAAACAGGAAGTGAGAAATTCAGACAAAGAAAAAAAACATTTAGAAGGGAAATTGAAGGAAAGGGTAAGTGAACCAACAATGCACTAGCTTCAAGGAGCCTATTTAGAAAATAAAAAAACAAAGCTTTAAAACCCCTTTAAAGATACACTCTAGTCTGAATTGAAAATTGAAGAAGTTCACCTTTAAAGTAAATCCAATCCAATACCTTTCCTTGGTTTTGTAAAACCATTTCAACTCATTGACATTATGTTTACAAAAAGAAACATGCAAGGCATTTGGCAAGTAAACATTAGCTAACTCAACAACTTCCATCTGTATCTGGCAATTGTTGGGTGAGTACAAATGGAACCTCCTTACCCACCAGGATGGACACTCTTTTGGTTTTAGAAGTCAGGCTGGTTGCATGGAAAGTCAGGGTAGGTATATGCTGTGTTCGAAAGTGAGTCTCTTGTGAGAAGACTGGGAGGGGTCCTGTTTTTTAAGCTCATGAAACAAGGCAACTCTCTTTTCAAGGATGTTCAGTCCCCTGCGATTAAAGGATTTGACTGTGGGGTGTTTTCCCAAGGCAGAGATTGTCATGATTGGGATGTGTTAACCAGTGTTAGAATGCACAAAAGTCATTGGTTGCACACACAGTAAATGTGAGTCAAAATAGTTTGCTGATAGAGGACGTTGGTTCTGTTCTTAGTTTTGTATACAATGTGGAAAAATGTGAACCCTTACCACGTTCTGATCTAATATCAAGGTAGTAGCCAAACCATATCATAGCCAAACCTACAGGTATTTTCAGGGATAAGCTTTTAACAAGTTTCCGGATTAAAATATCCAATCAGCTAAGTAGCTGTCAGGCTGTATACAACATCGGTCACCTCTCTGCCCCAAAAACCCACCAAGGAGATCTATTTGAGGGAAGTGTCTGCTCCACAGGTGTTGTCATAAAATCATCAACAAAAGGCAATTGCATTGACAGCTGTATATGATTAGGCCTAGCTCTCTTAGGCAGGCCCCTTTAAATATATATTTAGATATTCTAATCTGGTTTTCACCCTCTGGACCAGAGGTAGGCAACCTCCGGCACACAAAGCCTCTTTTGAGACTCCCTCTCCATCAGCGTAGCATCGCACTGAAGCTTTTGTGATGGGGAATAGATTAGGTGTAGCTCGCTGGGAGGGGAGCAATCCCTGTTTCCAGGAGGAAGAGGACTGTCACTGCTAAAGCCAATTACTGTCCAGTTAGCCCTGCCCACCAGCTGGAAGAAGATGACTTGCTTGGTTGCCACTACCAAGCTCAGAAAGAAGAGATTCCACTGTGATTGAGAAAACCACAATCAGGTGACAGTTTGTAGAATTACTGTTGAGCTTCTGGAAACTTTGTTGAAATCATTCTGAACCTTTGCATCACTTACTACCCTTTAAGACAGAGCCAGTATTCAGTGCAATGAAAATCACACCCAACTTTTCCTGTGGGGCAGGAGCGCTGCACATTTTCTCAGCTGCGGGGGCCCAGCTTATGATTCTGCACACAGGCCCACTGCTTTCAGAAAATGCCCCTGACCTAAGCTCATCATTGTGCATCCATTCCAGATGCTTGTATGTGACATCACATACAAGCACGTGGGATGGATGTGAGAGGTGGATCAGCAGTATGAGTGTGCCAGGACAAGTGGATGTGTCTCATCTCTGCTTCCTTTCACCACTCTGCATATCATGCATATCATAGATGAGAAGAGGGTTCAGAGGTGGGACAGATGAGCAGTAGGGTACAGCGGTGGGGCAGATGTGCAGGGAAGTACAGTGGTGGAAGAGATGAGAAGGGGGTTCAGTTTTGGGCCAGATGAGCAGGGGGTTCAGTGTTGGGCCAGTTGAGCAGGGGGGTTCAGTGTTGGGCCAGTTGAGCAGGGGGGTTCAGTGTTGGGCCAGTTGAGCAGGGAGGTTTAGTGTTGGGCCAGATGAGAAGGGGGTTCAGTGGTGGCACAGAAAAGCAGGGGTTAGAGCAGTGGGGCAGATGTGAAAGGAGGTGTATTGGTGGGACAGATAAGCAGGGGGTTACAGAGGTGGGGCAGACGTTTAGGAGTTACATTGGTTAGGCAGATGAGAAAGCGGGTTACAGTGGTGGGGCAAATAAGCAGATGGGTTCAGTGTTGAGATAGATGAGAAGGTGATTCAGTAGTGAGACAGAAGAGCATGGGGATACGGCAGTGGAGCACATATACAGGGTGGTACAGTGGTGGGGCAGATGAGAAAAGGGGGTACATTGATGGGGCAGATGAGCAGAGAGGTTACAGTGGTGGGACAGAAGAGCAAGGGGGTATAGTGTTGGGGCAGAGGTGCAGGAGGTACAATGGTGGGAGGGATGAGAAAGCGGTACAGCGGTGGGACAGAAAAGCAGGATGGTACAGTGATGGAGCAGATGAGCAGGGAGTTACAGTGGTGGGACAGATGAGCGGGGGGGGTTCAGTGTTGGGGCAGAGGAGTAAGGAGGTACTTTGGTGGGACAAATGAACAAGGGGTTACAGCAGTGGGGCAGAGGAGCAGGGGGTACAAAGGTGGGGCAGATGTTCAGAGGGGTGCAGAGGAAAATGGAGGTACATCAGTGGAACACGTGAGCAGGGGGTACAGTGGTGGAACAGATGTGCAGGAGGTACACTGGTGGAGCAGATGAGAAAGTGGGTTACAGTTTTAGGGCAGATGAGCAGTAGGGATGAGTTCGGTGTTCGACTCGAATGCATGTTTGACTCGAACATCGGCCGTTCGTCTGTTCGGCGAATTCAGAACTTTGTGGACCTTTCGCACCAAATTCGTGTGGCGCGAACGGCCCACATTGCAATATGCCATCGCAGTGCATTGCTGATTCATGATTGGCCAAGCATGCACTGTGACCCCACATGCTTGGCCAATCATAGCGCCGGCAGCGAGGCGAGCCATAATTGGCCACAGGCAGGATGCCTGTGGCCAATTATAGCTCAGCGGGGTTTAGTACACGCCCCACACTATATAAAGCTGCCAGCGCAGTGGCCTTGTGTAGTGTGTTCCGGCATGCAGGGAAAGAGCTAGATAGGCAGGGACAGTGTGTTCTTTTCTCAGGCATCTTAAAGTTTAAGTGGTGTTGTGTGCCTCCAGCACAGAATACACCTGTATCTACCCTTTATTGCTGGTGTTCTCTAATATAGGCATCTGCAGGAGTTACAGTGGGTGTTGTGTGCCTCCAGCACAGTATACACCTGAAGATACCCCTTATTGCTGGTGTTGTCTGTTGCATATCTTGCATATTAGCCTTCAAAATTAGCACTTTTGATTTTGACGTTCGAGTCCCATAGACTTTAATAGGGTTCTAAAGTTTGTATGAATTTTAGGTCCGTTCGAAGGTTCTGGTGTGAACCGAACCGGGGGGTGTTCGGCTCATCCCTAATGAGCAGATAAGTTCACTGTTAGGAAAGATGAGAAGATGGTTCAGTAGTGAGACAGAATAGCATGGGGGTAGTATAGTGGTGGAGCAGATGTGCAGGGAGGTACAGAGAAAGGAGGAACATTGGTGGGGCAGATGAGCAGGGTGCTACAGTGGTGGGGCAGGTGAGCAGAGGGGTACAGTGGTGGGGCAGATGTGCAGGGTAATACAATGGTGGGGCAGATGTACAGGGTAGGACAGTGGTGAGACAGATGTGCAGGGGGGTACAGTGGTGAAACAGATTTGCAGGGGGACAGTGATCTGAGGTGTGAAGGTGCATGAATTGGGGCTGACCTGAGGAGTGAGTGTAGAATGTTAATTTCTCACTAAAAGCATTTACAGTACTTTATAAAAAATCCTTTTTCGTGATTGAGAGTGTGAAGTTGACATTTTTTTGAAAAAAAAAAAAAAAACAGCACGCTCAATTTCTTAGAAAACATTTTTCAGAACACTGTTCTCAAAAGGTTGCCTACCCCTGGTCTGGACTGTAATGCAACTAATTAAGAAAAAGGAAAGAACACCAACTTAACAGCTAAACATGGCTGCTTGCAGGTTTTGCTTTTTTGCTTTTATGTTGCTACCTGTATAATTTTTTGAGGGCTTTATTCAGGACATACACTACAAATGGTAATCCAAATTTGGTCTCCATAAGAATGACCCAGGATTGCCAAAGAATTAAGGGTGACATTCCATGTAAACCTTGGTTTGTGAAATTGTTTTATGCAGACGCTGACCCAGAACATGATTATAAGTATATCCAGACACATTTTATTTAGCTAGCGGTTGGACATCTACCTAGCCAACTATATGTTACACTATGTATGCACACACTGTATAAAAAAGAAAACGTGCCAAATAAGGGTGAGCAAATAAATATGAAACAAAAACAGAGCAGTCTGGTGGCAAGGAATGGTACTAATGCAACAAACTTTGACCACAATGGTGGAACACATTTCAGCTTGTTAAATAACCCCTGGAGTGTTGGAAAATTGTGCTTGTTAACTAGCACTGAATATGATCAAGAGAAAAGAGGGGAACATGTGTGAGGTTAAGGGAGTGTTACACAGACACAAAATCAGCTTGTAGAAAAGAAAACAAGTAAAAAAAAAAAAAAAGAGATACTAATTGCTTGAACATTATTTTTAATAGAAGCACAAGCCAACTGGGACAGCCTTTAGTACTAGCCCAGTGACTCGAAAGATGCCTCATATCCATACACACGCCTGATTAACTGCTCACTCCTCGTACTGCCAACAGTGCTAAGTGTCAATAGCTGTGTATAATTGGCCCCATTGGTGCCCTGCTGTCTCAGTTCATTCGTGTTTAACAACATATTAAGACTGGTTATTTAACTGCCTCAATGCAAAAGAATTTGTGAAAGCTGAAGAGGCCTCGATGAAACTTACAGAACGCACTTATACAGTGATGATTTCCGATCTTTGAGCCCTCACAATAAATGATGCACAGTGTTTAATTAAAGTATAACTTGAGGTAAAACTTTTTTTTTTAGTTTTGGATATAGTGGAAAGGATTTAGAACATCGATCAGGTTGTTATTGCTGACTATGTCCTTGTTTGGGAGGTTCATCCTCTCCATTTATGATGGTGACTTATCACCGAATGTGAAAGTAAAAGAAAATCCCAAAGTTTTAGTTGTCACCAGAACAGGAGAAGAGTGGAATATCTTCCAATGGTGACCCTTATGGCAACCAAGGATTCCCTTACTTTAAAGGGGTTTCCACTTGCTTCTGGTTTTGGATATGGGAAAGGAAGTTCCTGATTTCCCTGGAGTAGTGTTACTTCTATTAGATGGGTTATCAAAGATCAGGATACACACAATTCTTTTATACATGTTATATTGAATAATATGTCTTTATTTGATCTGGCATTGTCCCATATTCATGTGTTAAGTAATTTTTTTTCTGTTATCGATCAGTTTTTTCATTATTATATTTGTTTTTTTCTTCCCTGATGCTCCCACCAAATCACTTTCATTTTCTTCCTGTTGTATGCCAGTCTGCAGGTTTAACCACTTCAGCCCCGGAAGGATTTACCCCTTTCCTGACCAGAGCACTTTTTGCGATTCAGCACTGCGTCGCTTTAACTGACAATTGCGTGGTCGTGCGATCTTGCACCCAAACAAAGTTGACATCCTTTTTTCCTGTCGCATCATGGCAGCATACACTCTGGGTTGTGACTCCGCCTCCACGAGTGGCAAGGTCCTGAGAAAAAAAAAATCGAGCCTAAATAATAGGTTTACCAAATTATATCCTTTAAAGGGGCCTAAAGTGAGCCCTCTCGTTTCTCCTCCCATTGTAGATGCATCTCTCATGCGTCTGGCCAGGCACGTAACACTGCCAATTGAGGATGCAGTGACATTCAGAGACGTCCTGGATAGAAGGATTGACACAGATATGAAAAGGGCTTATCTAGCGACAGGAGGCGCTTCCAGACCAGCGGTGGCACTGGCAGCTGTAGGTAGGGCCATCTCCAGCTGGTCGGCGAATACCGAGAGGATGGTCTCAGAAGGCTCGGACCAGGAGAGCATTGTGAAGGCGCTACAGGAGCCAAGTCTTGCAGGGCACTTTGTGGCGGAAGCATCGGTGGATGCAATTAAATCAGCTTAAAGGGCCATGCTGGCATCTGTAAGGGCTAGGTGGGCATTGTGGCTAAAACCCTGGTCGGCGGATTCTGTCTCAAAATCCAATTGGTGCCGCATTCCATATGACGGCGAGAATCTCTTTGGCGCAGAGCTGGATTCCGCAATTTCGAAGGTGACTGGTGGAAAATCGGGACCGATACCATCAGATAGGAAACCGAAGCAGCAGAGACCTCCTCCGTTTAGGCGTAATCTGCTGGACAGATACAGGGATGCGAAAGCTTATAGCCCGGGAAAAGAATACAGGAGGAGCTGGAAGAACCCACAAACTTCTTTTATGAAGTTCCAGAAGCCCAAGACTCCCGCTTCCGGTGACCAAAAGTCTTTTTGAAGGTACGCCCGTCCAGCCAGCAGTAGTGGGGCAAGGCTTTCAAAATTCAAGCTGGCTTGGGCGGAAGCAATAAAGGACCCATGGACAGTGGCCACTGTCTGTTTCGGGCACAGGTGGTCTTTCAGAGGACATTCCCTAGGGGATAATTTTTGTCCAACCAGGCTTCCTCCGTCAGGGGAAAAATGGGTTCTGCTGACCAGTTAAGTTCAGGAGCTTCTTCAAAAGAAAGCAATAAGAGAAGTACCCACTTCACAAAGGGCACAGGGATTCTACTCCCCATTATTTCTGGTCAAGAAAAAAATCAGGGGACCTTCGTCCAGTTCTAGATCTAAAAAACCTCAATCATTCCATCTGAGTGGAGACATTCAAGATGGAGAGTTTACAATTGATCCTCCAAGCCATAAATCTGGGGGATTGGATGCTCTCCATAGATCTTCAGGATGCCTATCTTCATGTTCCGATCCATGCCTGCCTTCCAGAAGTTCCTTCGGTTCACGTGAATCAGGGCCACTTCCAGTTTCAATGTCTCCCGTTCGGGATCTCTACCGCCCCCAGAACCTTCACGAAGGTAGCTTCCAGTGATAGCATCCTTAAGGGAGAAAGGATTGAGAGTCCATCACTACCTGGACGGCATTCTTCTCCTCTCAAGCAGCCAGGAGTCCCTTATCCAACATCGGGAGGTTCTAGTGGCCACTTTACAAAGCCTGGGCTGGTTGATAAATTGGAAAAAAAGCAATGCTCATCCTACCCAAAGGATGATCTTCCTGGGTGAAGGGTTGGATACTCGGGCAAACACGGTGGAACTACAAGTGGACAAGATTTCCCTACTGATTCAGAATGTGAAAAGAGCAATCTCAGCAACATCTCTGCCGACCAGAGCGTGGCTCAGTCTTCTAGGCACTCTGTCTGCGACCATTCCTATGGTCCAGTGGCCTTAATGGAACACAAGACCCCTTCAGACTTCCTTTCTGCGTCAATGGGACGGCTCATCCATGACCGAACCAATCTACATCTCAAAGGAGGTCAAGCAATCCTTGCAGTGGTGGACTCGTTCGTGCAATCTGACGAGATGCAAGCATATAGTTCCCCTTCCTCAGGAATCCGTGACCTCGCATGCAAGCATAGAAGGATGGGGGGCTGACAACCAACACTGGCCATTCAGGATGCGGGATGCAGTTTCAAACGTGCTGGAGATGAAAGCAGCCTTTCAGGCCCTCCTGGCTTTCAGTACCTACCTGAGGGGGGAACGAGTCCTTCTGAAGATGGACAACAAAGTGGCCGTCGCCTATATCAACAGGCAGGGGGGTACCAGAAGCTCCTCCCTGATGTAGGAAATTCGCCCTGTGATGGATGGGGCTCAATTGAACTTACTGGATCTGAGATCTGAGATCTGGCCTATATTCCAGGGACCGAGAATCTCCTAGCAAATTCACTCAGCAGAAGTTTTGTTTCCAACAACGAGTGGTCTCTGAGTCCCCAAGCATTTACGCTCATAACTCAGACCTGGGGTTCACCGGACATAGATCTAGCAGCTACTCCAGCAAACGCAAAATGTCAGAGGTTCCTATCAAGAACCCACTTCCCTTCAGCGGAGGGAATAGACTGCCTTCAACATTCCTGGTACTTCAACCTCGGCTACATCTTCCCTCCAACTCCCCTCATAGTGAGGTTTCTTCTGAGGCTCAAGAGGTCGACAGCATTAGTAGTGGCAGTGATCCCCTTTTGGCCGAGGAGTCCGTGGTTCACTACTCTCCTTCAGCTGAACACAGCGGATCCGGTTCCTCTCCCACTGTCAGCAGACCTGCTCTCCCAGGGCCAGCTTCTACATCCGAACCCGGAGAGGTTACATCTGATGGCCTGGAGTCTGAGAGGACTAGGTACCTAGAACAGGGCTGTTCTCAGAAGGTAATGGAGACATTACTTCAGGCTAGGAAGGCGACTACCAACAACACATACCGAAGGATCTGGGAGAGGTTTACCACCTTTTCCCAAAAACAAGGTTGGGACATATCTTCTCTGAAAGCCCCAAAAATCCTGGATTTCTTGCAGTCAGGCCTAGAGAAAATGCTTTCGATCCAGTACCCTGAAGGTCCAGGTATCAGCCATATCCGCTATGACCAGGGTAAAATGGGCACACGACCCCCTGGTCATCCAGTTTCAGAAAGCTTGCCTTAAACTAAGGCCACCTAGAAAACCTTCATTCCCGGCATGGGATCTTTCAGTTGTCCTGGAAATCCTGTGTAAAGATCCTTTTTTCCCGCTCAACAACATCTCCCTTTGGGACCTGATGTTAAAAGTTTATTTTCTGATCGCTATTACTTCAGCAAAAAAGAGTCTCGGAGATGCAAGCCTTGATGGCCAAGGAGCCTTACTTGGTCATCTACCTGGACAGGATAGTGCTAAAACCATCAGATCATTTTGTACCAAAGGTATCCTCATCATTTCATTTTAATCAGGAGATTAACCTTCCAGCCCTTATCACAGATCAGGGTGATCCTCATCCTCTGGATGTCAGGGGCAACATTCTGAAGTATCTCTCAGTAACCGAGTCATTCAGGAGATCGAAGAACCTCTTGATTCTTCCATATGGCCCTAGGAAAGGTCAAGCGGCACCAGCTCGTACCATCACTTCATGGCTGGATAAAGCAATCAAGAAGGCATATTTACTGAGTAAATTACAGATTCCGGAGGGCTTAAAGGCACACTCCACCAGGGCAGTGGCAACTTCTTTTGGCAGCCTATTGTAGGGTCTCGGCAGAGACTATTTGTAAAGCAGCCACCTGGTCTTCCAGAAACACCTTTATATCACATTATAGGGTGGATTCTGCACTGCTTTCAACAGTAGATTTTGAAAGGACCGTTATTCAGGCCAACTCTTCTGTTCCTTGTTAATAAATTTATTTTCTTGCACTCCCACCCAGTCTGCGAGTTACACCCCAGAGTGTATGCTGCCATGATGCGACAGGAAACTGGAAAATTGTATACTTACCTTTACGTAATTTTCCTTTCCTGTCGCATCTTCATGGCAGCATACAATGTCCCACCCGTTTGGGGTGATTTTTATATACGGAGAATGCTGGGGCAGGGGCCGTATCGTCATCTTATAGTTATGTGGTCCTATCAGGTTGTGGAGGCGGAGTCACAACCCAGAGTGTATGCTGCCATGAAGATGCGACAGGAAAGGAAAATTACGGAAAGGTAAGTATACAATTTTCCAGTTTTCTCACAAATAGAGCTTTCTTTTGGTGGTATTTGATCACCTCTGCAGTTTTTATTTTTTACAAATAACAATTTTGAAAAAAAAAGATTTTTTTTTTTACTTTTTGCTATAATAAATATCCCCCCCCCCAAAAAAAAAAAAAAAAAAAAATATATATATATATATATATATATATAAATTCTCTCAGTTTAGGCCGATCTGTATTGTTCTACATATTTTTGGTAAATATATTGATTGGTTTACGCAAAAGTTATAGCGTCTTCAAAATAAGGGATAGATTTATGGCATTTTTATTATTATTTTTTTTTTATTATTAGTAATGGCAGCGATCTGCAATTTTTATCATAACTGTGACATTATGGCTTACACATCGGACACTTTTGACACCATTTTGGGACCATTGTCACTTATACAGCGATCAGTGCTATAAAAATGCACTGATTACTGTGTAAATGACACTGGCAGGGAAGGGGTTGAACACTAGGGGGTGATCAAGGGGTTAAGTGTGTCCTAGAGAGTGATTCTAACTTTGGGGGGGGTGGGCTACCACTGACATGACAGTGATCGCTGCTCCTGATGACAGGGAGCAGTAGATCCCTTTCATGTCACTAGGCAGAATGGGGAAATGCCTTGTTTACATAGGCATCTCCCCGTCTTGCCACTCCGTGAAATGATCGTGGGCACCCAGCCGGCCATCGAGTCCACGGAACCCATCAGCACAGTCATGGAGTACGTGGCACAATTCCGTGATTTAAAGGGGACGTACCTGTACACCCATTTGCCCAGCCATGCCATTGTGCCGACGTATATCGTTGTGCACTGGTCGGCTAGTGGTTAACTGCACATATACGTCGGCAGAATGGCAAGGCTGGGCATAATCATATACCTGTACGTGGCTCTTTTAGTGCCCAGCCATGGGTCGGGAGCGCGCCGCTGGCTCAGTGACCATGGACGTGGGACCAGCGGACCCGATCGCCGCTGGTGTCCCGCGATCGGGTCACAGAGCTGAAGAACGAGGAGAGGTCTGTGTAAACAAACCTCTCCCCGTGCTTCCTACTGTGGCTGTCACCGATAGTCTGTTCCCTATTATAGGGAAAGACAATCAGTGATGTCACATGCCAGGCCACGCCCCCCCTACAATAAAAAAAAAACACATAACGTCACACATAACCCGTACACTGCCCCCTAGTGGTTAACTCCTTCACTTCCAGTGTCAATTTTTATATTTTTTTGGGGATATTTATTATAGCAAAAAGTAAAAAATATTGAATTTTTTTCAAAATTGTCGCTCTATTTTTGTTTATAGCGCAAAAAAGAAAAAACGCAAAGGTGATCAAATACCCCCAAAAGAAAGCTCTATTTGTGGAAAAAAGGGCGCAAATTTTGTTTGGGAGCCACGTTAAACGACCGCGCAATTGTCAGTTAAAGCGGCGCAGTGCCGAATTGCAAAAAGGGGCTTAAGTGGTTAAAATTGGTCCGGGGCTTAAGTGGTTAAAAAAGGGGCATTTTAGCCCATAAATGTGTTGCCTGTTTATTCCTGTGGTTTCAAGTTCCAGGCAGCTGTGCTATCTGTGTATGCAGAGCACTTCATGTCTGTGTCCTCCTGTGATTGGGCTGATTGTGCACTGGTCAGTGCTCCCTGCCGGCTGCCTGCCATCCACCTGTCCTAGCAGAAATTACACTACTGAGCTGTGTGTTGATCCTGACTATCTGTGATACTCTGTGAGCCAGTGGAGGTGCTCCCCTAGCAGACTGGATGTCCCTCTTCCAACATGCAAGTGGATGCTTTTTTATTCCTAATAAATTGGATTTTATGCTGACATAGACCTGCACTCTGCTTTTTGTTTCTTCTGTCATGGGACAGGAAGTGAAAATGTCCCCAATTGGATGCAGATTTTAAAAACAAATCTAACAGGGTTTGTAACCCTCACTAACTCTATCCAAAATCTACAAATACTATAGATTCTGACTTTTAATGTGACATTTACCTGTCCAGGGATCCAGCACCCAGGCCCGCATCTTAGGTAAGGGTAACCGGCAGTGAAACCTTTATGGCTTCATAGCCAGTTTCCTGCCCTTCTGTGCTTTGTGAATGATGGGGGGCCATACTTCTGCACAGATCCTGCGGTCATCTGACTGGAAATGGGAGAAGGTACCTGTCAAAACCAGGTACCAGCTACCCCCCCAAAAAGAGCCACATTTGTAGTAGAGGGGGGACGGGGGTTGCAAACAAGTAGAATTTCCCTTTTTGGGTGAAGTTCCACTTTAATCACTTGCCGACCGCCCGCCGTTGGTATACGTCGGCTCTTTGAAGAGGAATATCGTTGTTATGGCAGCAGCTAGCTGCCATGGTCCCAGTATCCTCTTCTTCAGAGGGCAGTCTGCTTTCAGATAAAAGTGGTCTCTGTGGCAGATTCGTCGCAAGATTACTTTTAATCAGCGAGGGAGAGGGCTGCACTCCAGGGGTCTCCGCCGCTTACCGGACCCGCCGGTAGTGGCAGAGACGATTGCATCCTCTCATGTGAACAGCCTTGACCAAGTGAGGGAAAGATGGCCCCCACTCGGCTCCATAACATTGACTGGTGGAAGCAGCGTCAAATGTCACTTCAGCCCAATGCTCTTAAAAGGAGAATTTTTTGCGTAACATTATCTTTCACAATAAAAATAAATAAATAGGGCTTAAGGTTGTCTTATTTTTTAATTCAAAAAAGTGCGCTTGTAAGACCGCTGCACAAATGTGTAACAAAGTATTGCAACAACCGCCATTTTATTCTCTAGGGTGTTAGAAAAAAAAAAAAAATATATATATATATATATATATATATATATATATATATATATATATATATATATATATATATATATATATATATATAATTTTTTGGTGTTCTAAGTAATTTTCTAGCAAAAGAAACGTGATTTTAACTTGTAAACACAGAGTCTGAAAAATAGGCTTGGTCCTTAAGTGGTTAAAGCAAACCTAGCATGTGATAAACACAAGGGCTGATGCAGGGGTCTTCCTCTGAAATAGGTTGTTTGGAAGTTATGCTGATCCTCTGGCTTTAGCATGACAGCTAGGCAACCAAGCAACTAGCAAATGTTAATGGCAGAGGTCAGCAGCAGTAGCTAACATGTTTCTCTCATGCTGTTGTTCACATCAGGATATACAATATATCTACATTTATATCTAAAGAACAACAGCCATTACAGCTGCATAGAGGGCTGACAGCCAAAATCACTGACTCACAACCAGTGATCATTATCAAATGCCAGTGATCACATGAGGCAGCAGAGTTTCCTAAAGTCTCTATTATTGTCTCCCTTTGCTCCCTCCTGCCAAAAAAGCAGCTCCAACACACAACCATCATCACTGAGTACCAATGAAACGTGTATGTTAGTTGTAAAAGTTCCCACACTTGCTTCTGTGTGGGACTGCATTGTCCTGTTACATGATTCTTTGCTGTGCAACCTCCCTCTCTGCCAAAAATATTACAATAGGTAGTGGTGACAATACTCGAAAAAATCTGCAGAATTGCCTTACTGATTTACCGTAATTTTGTGTGTACTTTAAAGATCAAAAAAGGAGTAAAAAAAATAGATTGTATGTTTTCACATAAACCACTGGCAGCTTTTAAAAGAGAACAAAGTTGAGAAAGATAGTTAATAAGAGAAGGAGACATATGGGGTTAATAATTTAGGTAATTAAAGGAACAGCTTATGTGAGATAAAAAAAAAAAAATTCAGATGGTGTATCTCTCCAGCGCTATTAACCACTTCAATACCGGACACTTTCACCCTATTCCTGCCCAGGCCAATTTTCAGATTTCAGCGCTGTCACACCTTGAATGTCAACTCGGTCATGGAACACTGTACTTAAATTTTTTTTTAGACAGATAGAGCTTTCTTTTGGTGGTATTTAATCACCAAACAGGAAAAAAAGGAAGTACAAGGAAGTAAATGTGTGCGGATGCTCACAAAGTTAGTTTACAGTCTTTAACATCATTCAGATTAATAGGAGTAGGCTAGAAAAAAAAGTAAATACAATGTGGAAAAGAACATATGATTTTACATTTGTCACCACTAATATGCTTTATTTCCATGACACTTAAAGTGGTACTAAAGCCAGGACCCTGTATTCACTATATCTGTTCTCCCACAGTACACAGAATATGGAAATGCAATGTTTTTAGTAAATATGCATTTCTAAATACCTTTTTTCATCAGCAGTATATAGCAGTCTTATGACGTCTATCAGTGTTCAGCAGAGCACTGGTTAAAGCTTGTAGGAGGAGTTTTCATTCTCCCTGCAGGACCCCTGACCCTCTGTCTGGACAGTGCTGATTGGTCCTGTGTTGACCACATGCACTCTTCCAAGAAAAAAAAAAACTATCTAGCAATGCACACCAAATTGAGCATGTGCAGCTTGCTCCCAAGGCTCTGTTCTATCAGGAGATGGTTTGGGAACTGTGGAAGAAAGGGAAGGATCAGAGAAGATAGGATCAAACAGCTTTTTTGCACAATGCAGAGGATTAACCCATTAGGTTCCACAGTATGTATAACAAGCATGTTTTACTGCATATACAGACTGATTTTACTGTTGATGATTTAGTAATAGACTGAATAACAATTACAATTGTTCCTAAAAAAAGCAGCAATTGAGTGATCCCCATTTGGAAAAAAGAAATAAATAGGATTATTTTGAAGTCCCTAATCTTTAGGCTCCATTCACATCTGAGCTTACTGGAATCGCGGGCAGAATTGCTCAACACAAAACGCAACGCAAAACAGGGGACACATTTGGGATGCCATTATTTCTTAATACCACCCCAAACATAGTGTGATTTTTGCCGTGATTGTCGATCAACAAAACACGACAAAATCATTGCAAAAATTGCAACGCAAAACGCACCTGGCTCTGTGCCAAATTTAGGTACATGAGCTTCTTTGGTACGTTTTTGGAGCAGAGGAAGATCCATTCAAATGAATGTTGCTGCTACAAAAACGCTTCACAAAAAAGCTATAAAAAAAAACGTTATGCAGCAGGTGTTGCTGCAGTACGTTAAGTTGTGAATGGAGCCTTAGACTTGAGTTGATTTTTGAGAATTCAAAACTCTTTTTCGTGTTGTGAAGAATAACAGCAATTTAAAAGTAAGCCGATACAAAGTCTCCCTGCTTTGTCCACAACATTTAGGTAGATCCTCATTCCAAATGCATTAATGGGAGGTACCTGCAGATGTAGCGATTTTTAAAAGGAGGTAGTGCCCAATATCCTGTTGTTGCCTTATGAGTTTATGTGAAATCTCCATTAAAAGCTGTAAAACATTGTAATTAACAATATACTTCACTTATTTATGAAGGGTGTGCAACATAGCTTCACAGAAGTGCCTGTTAGACAGACAATTTGGCCTAAGATTGTGTATACAAACAATGGGACCCACACCTCATTGTTCTACACATACTCACTTCAAAGGATCCCATGTTTGAATATGCAATGAGGGGCCATGGCCAGTCCATCATGTTTACTTAATTTCCCTGAAAATGTTATCTACTTACAAGGTTAGGTTTCCTGCTCAAAATAGTCTGGGTCAAGGATTTGCATTAAAGGGGGCTGACTGAAGCAAAGTATAGGGATTGGAGATGTAGCCAGTCCTTAACCCGGGATAGGGAAGCCCACCAATCAGAGTCATGCCATGCCAACCAATGAGCCATCAGCCTGTAATGATATACACAGACTAGATGGGAGGGAAACACACACTCTATGGCAGAGCAGTAACATGAATGAAACCTCTATGGGAATGGTAAACATGAAAATCTCCCTTGTACTTGTATCTAAATATGTTGGTCCTAAGTCTTTTATGTCCTACTGTTTATAGATTAATGTTTTAAGGAATATACTCTGTATTCCTTCATGTAATCCATGAATTTTACCCTTTCCCTGTACAAATAGATAGATTGTGTGTATTAGTCGAGGCCTACTTTACTATACCAATACAATTTTGTTATTGTGTTAAAGCTATCACTCAAAGAACTCTCATTTAATCCAGATTATATGTGAGAGATAGTAAATCTCAAATATAGTAAACGGGTAACACAGTATATCCTGACGAACTCCATTACTGGACGTAACACATCAATGGCACTCTAGCTGCACCCTGTCTCCTTTCCATATGAATGAATGTGTACTGTGACTGTGTACATAGAAGCATCAGAAATCGCCCACTTACAACAACTTGTATAGTGCCTGTGGGCCACAGATAAGTGGAGTTTCTGCAAGAAAAAACTGATATCAGTAATTACAAGTTCCACTCCATATGCCTGGAACAATAGCTCTACAAGGATCAGTGGTATAAGGTTATACAGGAGAGGTAAGTCTCTGGATGCCTGACTATCAGTATTGCAGTTATATGCCTGTGATGCAGCTTGTCACTGCTTGAGTAATCAAACTGGATTTGCTACTTGACAGCTATGTCATTTCTGCTAGATTGTTGCTTTTTGGACACTTTACAATCATTCTGCGTATTCCCCTATGCAACTAACCCTATATGTAATTTCAGGATTAACAACTTCCTTGACCTGCAATCTGTTTTGTGGACACAGATGGCAGCAAAAGGCTTTGAGTACCTTCCCCATTTCATCTACCTGCTTTAACGGAATAAATAAAATAAAAACAAACATGTAAGCCCTATCCCCATGAGTATGCTCCGGTGGGCGGAGTGCTGTCCTGGACGGGAGAGTAGGAGGTAATGCTTTTCCCGATTCCTTGATCTTTTTGCAGGTTCTTCTTTGGGTCCAATCTACTAATCCTGTGATATAAATATGGGACAGTGAGAGAGTCTCTGGGATGGTGGGCTAGAATCGGCTTGGAGTTACCGCCAACAGCATGTCCTCAACAAAGGCCTAATGACGAGCTTAGACCAATGCCCATAAGGGAGTGAGACAGCAAACTACACCCATGAGGAGCAGAAGGATGTTGCTCATTATCATCTGGATGTAAAAAAAAAAAAAAACTTGAGCCTTTAGACCCACTTTAAGGTTGAGCTAATCTCATTGCCAAATGGTTTGCCTGTATACTTATGTGGTGGTCTGTGGTCTGCTATGGGGAATACTTGTTAGTGGATTAACATCTATTCGTGAATTAGCAACAGAAACACACGTTTCAATATTATAAAACTTCATGTCTGCAGTTAGGAGCCAGTGTTCAAGTGATTAATCAACTAGAGCAATTGGTTTCAACAAATATATATCACAGGGGATGTGGGTGCTGGATTTATTGGACAACGTTGTCCTTTTTTTATGGAAGGGGGGGGGGATGTGTGTGCTTCTTTCAATCTTTATGTAATTTTGTAATGATAAAGTTTAAAAAATATATTTTTTAGGTTAATCTTCATTTGTGGTGTCCATGTTACTACCTTTTGCATATTTACTTTAATATATAAATCTATAATATAGATAAATCATCATAGATAAATCATTTTTAGTGAGAACATTTTTGGTAACAGAATTGCTTTAATCGAATCAGACACAGTATATTCTTTTTGAGTTTAGAAATGCTTTAATTTCTTAATAAAATTATTTATTATAACTGATCATCCTACTGATCTGTTCATTTGGAGTTCTATTATCTGTTGTACTTCATCCAAGATCCCTTGGTGTTTGGCAGGTGCCTCTGCCAACCGTTAAAGTGATTGTAAAGTCTTTTTTTTTTCCTATAAAAATAACAAATATCTTATATGTACCTGCTCTATTGCAGAGAATTTACACAGAGCAGGCAGGATTCTCTTCTCGGGTCCCTCTTATGTGATCCTGGCCCCATCCCTCCGGTTCAGTGCCAACACTGCAAGCAGCTTGCTATGGGGGCACTCATGCCGAGTCATAACTCCCTATGGCCCCCCCTCTCTCCCCTGATCTGATTGGCTAGCTGACTTTGTCTCAGTTAATCAGGAGGGAGAATCTCAGATAGCTGAGACACTCATGAACATTGCTGGACAGAAAGTGACCTCAGGCAAGTGAGGGGGACAAGGACCTCATCCCAATTACCCTGGGTGGTGGTTGTGGGGGTCTGCGGCAGGGGCTTATCAGAATCCGGAAGCTCCCTTTAACCACTTGGGTACGTCATATGACATCGTGGGCTTTGTGGTGTTATATCTGAATGATGCCTGAGGCTACACACATCATTCGGATATCGGCATTGTCAGCCGGCGATTCCCTGCACCATAAGAACGATCATAGCAGCTCCCTTCCCGCCGCCCTCCGGTGCTTCTACCGACTCACCGCTTCAATCGGTGAGTTGGTCACAGGATCCGCCGACCTCCGGATGGTATGTTAGAGATTTCCGGCGGACCAGATGTTCCCTGGAGTCTCTATGATCATTCGGAGGCCGGGCGCGATGTTATGACGTCATGCCCGGCCTCTGCATTCAAAATAACGGAGCCTTGGCTGGGAAGCTGTGATGTTTTATTTTTATTTTTTTATTTTAGGCTTTCCAGCCTAGAGGTGAGATGTGGGGTCTTATTGACCCCATATCTCACTGTAAATAGGTCCGATCATGCCATATTCCTATTACAAGGGATGTTTACATTCCTTGTAATTAAAAAAAAAAATGTATTACTTTTATTTCTAAGTGTCAAACAAAAAAAAAAAAAAGTAAAATTAATAAAAAAAATAAAATAAATTAACCACTTTCAGACCGGACCATTTTGCTGGTCAATGACCAGAGGTCTTTTTACAATTTGGCACTGCGCTGCTTTAACTGGTAATTGCGCGGTCATGCAATGTTGTACCCAAACAAAATTTGCGTCCTTTTCTTCCCATAAATAGAGCTTTCTTTTGATGGTATTTGATTGCCTCTGCGATTTTAATTTTTTGCAATATAAACGTAAAAAGACCGCAAATTTTGAAAAAAAATGATATTTTCTACTTTTTGTTATTAGAAAAATCCAATAAACTCAATTTTAGTCATACATTTAGGCCAAAATGTATTCAGCCACATGTCTTTGGTAAAAAAAAAGTCAATAACTGTATATTTATTGGTTTGCGCAAAAGTTGTCACATCTACAAACTAAGGTACGTTTTCTGGAATTTACGCAGCTTTTAGTTTACGACTGCCTATCTCATTTCTTGAGGTGCTAAAATGGCAGGGCAGTACAAAACCCCCCCAAATGACCCCATTTTGGAAAGTAGACCCCCTAAGGAAATTGATAAGTGGCATGTTGAGCCCATTGAATGTTTTATTTTTTTGCCTCAAGCGATTGAATAATGACAAAAAAATTTTTTTTTTTTTTTTTTTACACAAAGTTGTCACTAAATGATATATTGCTCACACATGCTATGGGCATATGTGAAATGACACCCCAAAATAAATTCTGCTGCTTCTCCTGAGTATGGGGATATCACATATGTGGGACTTTTTGGGAGCCTAGCCGCGTACGGGGCCCCGAAAACCAAGCACTGCCTTCAGGCTTTCTAAGGGCGTAAATTTTTGATTTCACTTCTCACTACCTATTACAGTTTTGAAGGCCATAAAATGCCAAGATGGCACAAAACCCCCACAAATGACCCCATTTTAGAAAGTAGACACCCCAAGCTATTTGCTGAGAGGCATGTTGAGTCCATGGAATATTTTATATTTTGCCACAAGTTGCGGGAAAATTACAAACTTTTTTTTTTAATTTATTTTTTTCACAAAGTTGTCACTAAATGATATATTGCTCACACATGCCATGGGCATATGTGAAATGACACCCCAAAATAAATTCTGCTGCTTCTCCTGAGTACGGGGATACCACATATGTGGGACTTTTTGGGAGCCTAGCTGCGTACGGGGCCCCGAAAACCAAGCACCGCCTTCAGGCTTTCTAAGGGCGTTACAGTTTTGAAGGCCATAAAATGCCAAGATGGCACAAACCCCCCCAAATGACCCCATTTTGGAAAGTAGACACCCCTAAATTTAGGGGTACACTAGTGAGACTAGGTAATAAATGGCGGGTGCCCTGAAACTATAAAAAAATAACTAACCAACCAGCGTCACCTGTAACAGTTATATGGTAATCACTGGTGAAAGGGTTAACTAGGGGGCTTTATGCGGTAGTATATGGGGGTCCCTGGCGCTATAAAAAGCTGCGGCGAACCTAAATACCTACCTGCCTAACTAGCGTCACCTGTGACACTAATACAGCGATCAGAAAAACTATCGCTTATTAGGCTGGGTTCACACTGGAGCGATGCAGGAATGCCACGAATCCGCGGCGGGTTCCCGCATCGCATGCCTCCCGGCGGCAGTTCACACTGCCCTATGCGAACTGCTGGGAGTGTCAGTGAAATGTTAATGACACCCCCAGATCAGTTTGCATATCGCAGTGCGATCTGCAAACTCGGATCGCATGGTGTGAACACCCATGCGATCCGATTCTGCTGCGGACCAAAAAAAGGGTCCCGTGCGAGTTTGCGGCGGGTGCGACACGAATTCAGCCATACTATCTGTATGGCTGAACTCGAATCGCACAGAGATCGGATGTGATTTGCACTGCAGTGCGGTGCGAATCACATCCGTTCTCATAAACCGCTGCAATGTGAACCCAGCCTTAGTGACACTGGCGACGGGGGGTGATCACGGGGTTAAACCTTTATTGGGGGGGTTAGGGGGGTACCTTAGAACTAAAGGGGGCTAACCCTAACTGCCCTAACAGTTATTACAGTCACAAATGACACCCGCCGGGTGATCAGGGGGTTAAACCTTTATTAGGTAATAAATGGCGGGTGCCCTGAAACTATAAAAAAATAACTAACCAACCAGCGTCACCTGTAACAGTTATATGGTGATCACTGGTGAAAGGGTTAACTAGGGGGCAATCAGGGGGCTTTATGCGGTAGTATATGAGGGTCCCTGGCGCTATAAAAAGTTGCGGCGAACCTAAATACCTACCTGCCTAACTAGCGTCACCTGTGACACTAATACAGCGATCAGAAAAATGATCGCTTATTAGGCTGAGTTCACACTGGAGCGACGCGGGAACGCCACGAATCCGCGGCGGGTTCCCGCATCGCATGCCTCCCGGCGGCAGTTCACACTGCCCTATGCGAACTGCTGGGAGTGTCAGTGAAATGTTAATGACACCCCCAGATCAGTTCGCATATAGCAGTGCGATCTGCAAACTCGGATCGCATGGTGTGAACACCCATGCGATCCGATTCTGCTGCGGACCAAAAAAAGGGTCCCGTGCGAATTTGCGGCGGGTGCGGCGGGTGCGGCGCGAATTCAGCCATACTATCTGTATGGCTGAACTCGAATCGCACAGAGATCGGATGTGATTTGCACTGCAGTGCGGTGCGAATCACATTCGTTCTCATAAACCGCTGCAATGTGAACCCAGCCTTAGTGACACTGGTGACGGGGGTGATCACGGGGTTAAACCTTTATTGGGGGGGTTAGGGGGGTACATTAGAACTAAAGGGGGCTAACCCTAACTGCCCTAACAGTTATTACAGTCACAAATGACACCAATGCAAAAAAAAAAAAAAATGCAATTGGTGTCACTGTGACTGGGGGGGCAGGGGTAATTGGGGGGGTGAAGGGGGGGTGTGAGTGTACCTGGCATGTTCTACTGTGTAGTGTCGCGTTGGTGCAACTCACCGATCCTCTCTCCTCGGTGCCGGAACGAAAACTACCGACACGGAGGAGAGATTACATCACTTCCTCTCCTGTGTTTACATTACAGGAGAGGAAGTGATGTCACGGAGCATTTCTATTCATCGGGAGCGATCGCGAGGGGGTGGCCATGAATGAATGGCCGCCCCCTCATCCCGGATCGCTCCCGAACGAATACCGACCGCCGCAGGCACCGGGGGGGCGCGATCGGGCCCCCCACCCGCGGGAAGGCAGGGACGTATATATACGCCCATATGCCTGCCCGTGCCATTCTGTCGACGTATATCGTCGTGCGGCGGTCGGCAAGTGGTTAAAGTGCCCCTTTCCCCGTGAGCTCGTATGCAGAAGCGAACGCATACGTAAGTCCCACCCACATATGAAAACGGTGTTAAAACCACACGTGAGGTATTGCCGCGAACGTTAGAGCGAGAGCAATAATTCTAGCCCTAGACCTCCTTTGTAACTCAAAACATGTAACCAGTAAAAAAATTTAAAGTGTCTATGGGGATTTTTAAATACCAAAGTTTGGTGCCATTCCACGAGCGTGTGCAATTGACATGTTAGGTATCCATTTACTTGGCGTATCTTCATCTTTCACATTATGCAAAAAAATTGTTCTAACTTTACTGTTTTTTGTTTTTTTTCTTTAAAGCATGAAACTGCCTTTTTTCAGAAAAAAACGCGTTCGAAAAATTGCTGCGCAAATACCGTGAGAGATAAAAAAAGTTGCAACGGCCACCATTGTATTCTCTAGGGTCTTTACTAAAAAAAATATATAACGTTTGGGGGTTCTATGTAATTTTCTAGCAAAAAAATTATTAATTTTACATGTAGGAGAGAAATGTCAGAATTGGCCTGGATGCGAAGTGTGAATGAGCATGGGGTATATTGTACACCTATTCATTCAGACAAAGGCTAACCGCCAAAAGCCTGCGCCGCTGTCAAGACCTCACCTGGAATATGCAGTTCTGTTTTGGGCACAAGTTCTCAAAAAGGATATCCAGGAACTGGAGAAAGTGCAGAGAAGGGCAATCAAACTGATAAGAGACATGGAGGAGCTCAGCTATGAGGAAAGGTTAGAGGAACTGAATTTATTCTCTCTTGAGGAAATTAAGGTGGGTTTATGATCAACATATACAAATACATAAGTGATCCATATAGTGAACTTGGTGAGGAGTTATTCACTTTAAAGTAATCACAGAGGACAAGAGGGCATCCTTTATGTTTTTCATCTCCAAATAAGAAAAGGTTTCTTCACAGTAAGTATCTATGAAAATGTGGAATAGATTCTCTCCAGAGGTGGTTCTGGCCAGCTCAGTAGACTGTGTTAAAATAAAGCCTGGAGTCTTTCCTAAATGCACATAACATAACTGGATACTAATATTTATAGGTAAACTTGATCCAGACAAAAAAATGAAGATCTGGTTGCCTCTCAGAGGGTCAGGGAGGTATTTTTGCTCAGTTTTTTTCAGTCCAATTTTAATTGTATAGAAAAAAGTGTTATTATACAAAATACTGATGTTGTCTATGGTCTCTCAATGTACCTGAAAAGTCTGATTTTTCAAAAATATTTTTGTTTGTATGTGTTGATCGGTGTATTACATTAATAATCTGAGTTTTTACACCTTCCCCTTTCCTAAAGTGGCATTAGATATTAAAGCGTCTGTCAGACACAAAATCATGAAATATGCCCAGACAGGAAAGGATTGAGTGATGTCCACCTATTAAAGTTCAAGCAACCTTGCTGTACTATTAAATACTTGAAATGCTCAGAAAAAAAAGTATAAAAGAGTACTGACATTCCTTTTAAAATGCTTTAACTTTAAGTTTTACAAGACCTAGAATAGCAGTTTAACTTCTTTGTCAGGACAGAGTTGGGTGGGAATAAAGAGAATTCTATGGTGTTCATTATTACAACACACACTGCATTGCTTCCACGGATTGACCTCTGAACACCGCCATGCCTCAATATGGATCATTTCTCTGGCAGACAAGAACAGCTGTGGCCATAAATTAGATCTCTTGTGACTTCCAACTGCTGACCCCTCACATAGCTCTTCTAACCACATAGTGAAATAGTAAGATATCAATGAGGAAGAAAAGTCATTCTGAAGTTCTATACTACTCTACTTTTATACCAGTAATTAAAAATATTTAGATTAGTATTATATGCATTGAAAAAATAAAATTGGCGTTATATAAACGGGGGTTTCTCGAAAACCTAGAATTCCCATATTTGTGCATCACTATTCAGTGTATTAGCAAAAGCAGCTCCACTCTCAGCCGTAGTATATAAATACTATGGTGACCAGGAGCTGCAGTACCATCTGAGCCTGCTATAGCTCTCTATAGAAATCAGTGTTTTAGGCTCCGTTCACATCTTGGCATTTTGAATGGCTCTGGCTCTCGAAATAGCAACAAATTGCAGGAATCCCATGCATTCCCTGTCACTTCCAATGGCACCCCAATCCTAGTGCATTTTTGCCACAAATGGTCAGGTGACAATCATGGTAAAATTGCGCAAACAGAATTGCGAGACACCTGTCTTTTGTACTCCTTTTGGGTGAAAGGCGTCCCATGATTCTGTTTTGCACGATTGTCGTCCCACAAATCGTGTGAAAATGGCGCCGCGAATAGGGAGCCATTGGAAGTGACAGGGAACGCATGGATGTCAAGCAATTTGCCCCTATTTCGAATTGCACCGATTCCACCCACAATATGGAATGCCAAGATGTAAATGGAGCCTAAATGGCATCCAAATGTTGCCCGAAGTTGTTAAATTTTTTTGGGCGATAGATGTCCCGCTATTCTGTTTGCACGATTTCACTCGGATTAGTCGGCGACAATCGCAGCAAAATTGCAACTTGATTTGGGTGCCAAAGTAATGGGGATCAAAAGGGCATCCCACAATTTGCGGCAAATACAAATTGCAGGCAGAATCGTGGAGATTCCGCACGCAAAACAGAACGCCATGGTGTGAATGGATAATTATATAAATAAATGTGGCGCTAACTAAAAACAGTGATATAGAACAAAAAAAATGTTCAATTCATATATGTAGTACAAACAGTGAAAAAAACAGTCCAAACATCATAAAAACTTAAAAAAAAAGTGCAAGTGCAAATATATCCCCAACTCTCAGATTCAAAAAAGTGCATGTGCATATGCAAAAAAGTATTAAAGTGGTTGTAAACCCTAGGACAGAAAAAAAAACCCTGCAAGACAAAAAGGCATAATAAGCTAGTATGCATAGTATACTAGCTCATTATGAATAACTTACCTGAGAATGAAGCCCCTGCAGTCGTCCTCGTACACCGATCCGGTGGCTGACATCGCTCCCGAAGTTAATTTCGGGTATCGTGGGCTCTGGTGCTGTGATCAGCCGGAGCGGCAATGATGTCACTTCTGCGCGTGGGAGCTGTCGGTAACGGCACACTTACTGAAGCAACGTTGTACAGATGATGTTGGCACATGCAAATACAGGGTATATCTTCTAAACCGTTCAGGTTTAGGAAATATCTACGGTAGCTACAGGTAGGCCTTATTATAGGCTTACCTGTAGCAAAGTGTATTGTAAGGGTTTACAACCACTTTAAATATATATGGATAAGTTGATAGAAGTATAGCAATCAAGTGTAGGAAAGATATCAAATCTTATAACATGTAGTCACACTTGCTTCCACCATCCGCAATTATAATTTATTTTTTTTTTTTTCATGTGACAACACTGAAGAAATGACACTTTGCTACAATGTAAAGTAGTGAGTGTACATCTTGTATAACAGTGTAAATTTGCTGTCCCCTCAAAATAATGCAACACACAGCCATTAATGTCTAAACTGCTGGTAACAAAAGTGAGTACACCCCTAAGTGAAAATGTCTAAATTGTAAAATAATTTGTGTGGCCACCATTATTTTCCAGCACAGCTTTAACCCTCTTGGGCATGGAGTTCACCAGAGCTTCACAGGCTGCCACTGGAGTCCTCTTCCACTCCTCCATGACGACATCACAGAGCTGGTGGACGTTAGAGACCTTTGCGCTCCTCCACCTTCCATTTGAGGATTCTCACAGATGCTCAATAGGTTTTAGATCTGAAGACATGCTTGGCCAGTCCATCACCTTTACCCTCAGCTTCTTTAGCAAGGCAGTGGTTGTCTTGGGAGGCGTGGTCGGGGACATTATGTTGGATTACTGCCCTGTGACCCAGTCTCGCCGAAGGGAGGGGATCATGCTTTGCCTCAGTATGTCACAGTACATGTTGGCATTCATGGTTCCCTCAATGAACTGTAGCTCCCCAGTGCCAGTAGCACTCATGCAGCCCCAGACCATTATACTCCCACCACCATGCTTGACTGTAGGCAAGACACACTTGTCTTTGTACTCCTCACCTGGTTGTTGCCACACACACTTGACACCATCTGAACAAAATAAGTTTATCTTGGTCTCATCAGACCACAGGATATGGTTCCAGTAATCCATGTCCTTAGTAGGGATGAGCCGAACACCCCCCTGTTCGGTTCGCACCAGAACCTGCGAACAGACCTAAACTTCGTGTGAACTTTAGAACCCTATTAAAGTCTATGGGACTCGAACGTTCACAATCTAAAGTGCTCATTTTAAAGGGTAATATGCAAGTTACTGTCCTAAAAAGTGTTTGGGGACCTGGGTCCTGCCCCAGGGGACATGGATCAATGCAAAAAAAAGTTTTAAAAACTGCCATTTTTTCAGGAGCAGTGATTTTAATAATGATTAAAGTGAAACAATAAAAGTGTAATATTCCTTTAAATTTCGTAGCTGGGGGGTGTCTATAGTATGCCTGTGAAGGGGCGCATGTTTCTGGTGCTTAGAACTGTCCCTGCACAAAGTGTCATTTGTGCAGGAAAAAAAGTATTTTAAAATCACTTGCGGCTATATTGTCGGCTCCCCGTAATACAGAGAACACTCAATGAGTGTTCTCTGTATTAGCCGACAATTCATTCATTCATTGATAAAAAAAAAAAAAGCTTGGGGGTTCCCCTAAATTCAATTACCAGGCCCTTCAGGTCTGACATGGATATTAAGGGGAACCCCGTGTCAAATAAGAAAAAAAAAAAATTGACGTGGGGGTCCCCCTAAAAATCCATATCAGACCCTTTATCCGAGCACACAACCTGGCAGGCCGCAGGAAAAGAGGGGGGGACGAGAGTGCGCCCCCCTCCCTCCTGGCCCCCCTCCCTCCTGAACCGTACCAGGCTATACCCTCAACATTGGGAGGATGCTTTGGGGGTCTGTGACCCCTCAAAGCACCTTGTCCCCATGTTGATGAGGACAAGGGCCTCATCCTCACAACCCTGGCCGGTGGTTGTGAGGGTCTGCGGGCGGGGGTCTTATCAGAATCATCTGGAAGCCCCCTTTAACAAGGGGACCCCCAGATCCCGGCCCCCCCCTGTTTGAAATGGTAAGTGGGTACAAAAGTACCCCTACCATTTCACAAAGAAAGTGTAAAAATGGTTAAAAAAAGACAAACACACTTTTGAAAAATTCCTGAAAAAACTGCCGTTTTTAAAACTTTTTTTTGCATTGATCCATGTCCCCTGGGGCAGGACCCGGGTCCCCAAACACTCTTTAGGACAGTAACCTGCATATTACCCTTTAAAATGATCACTTTAGATTTCTCCCATAGACTTGTATAGGGTGTTCCGGCTTTTCGAATTTGCTGCGAACAGCCCAAATTGTTCACTGTTCGCTGAACAGGCGAACAGGCAATGTTCAAGTCGAACATGAGTTCGACTCGAACTCGAAGCTCATCCCTAGTCCTTAGTCTGCTTGTCTTCAGCAAACTGTTTGCGGGCTTGGCTTTGTGCATCATCTTTAGAAGAAGCTTTCTTCTGGGACGACAGCCATGCAGACCAATTTGATTCAGTGTGCAGCGTATGGTCTGAGCACTGACAGGCTGACCCCCCATGCCTTAAACCTCTGTATTAATGCTGGCAGCACTCCCAAAGACAACCTCTGTAAATGACGCTGAGCATGTGCACTCAGCTTCTTTGATCGACCATGGCAAGGCCTGTTTTGAGCGCAACCTGTCCTGTTAAACAGGTTCTTGGTCTTGGCCACCATGCTGCAGCTCAGTTTCAGGGTCTTGGCAATCATCGTATAGCCTATGCCATATTTATGTAAAGTAACAATTCTTTTTTTCTGATCCTCAGAGAGTTCTTTGTCATGAGGTGCCATGTTGAACTTCCAGTGACCAGTATGAAAGAGTGAGAGTAATAACACCAAATTTAACACACCTGCTACCCATTCACTCCTGAGACCTTGTAACACTAACGAGTTACATGACACCGGGGTGGGAAAAGGCTAATTGGGCCCAATTTGGACATTTTCACTTAGGTGTTTACTCGCTTTTGTTGCCAGCGGTTTAGACATCAACGGCTGTGTGTTGAGTCATTTTGAGGAGACAGTAAATTTGCACTGTTATACAAGCTGTTCACTCACTATTTTACATTGTAGAAAAGTGTAATTTCTTCAGTAATGTGAGGGGTGTACTCACTTTTGTGAGATCTTGTACGTCCCCCTTAATCTCCTCCACTCTCCTCCATTTAGGAGTCATAAAACATAAAGGAGATCTGCATAGTGCAGCAATTCCATGAAAAAAGATTTTATTTAAAAGCAGCAACTTACATTTAAAATTGGAAACATTCAGCATTATATATAAAATAATATGCAAAGTGGTTGGAGGGAAGCTTCAGAATGGCAAAAATGTTTTATTACAAATTATGTGAGCAGGCTTTAAGGAGACACTTACATTTATTATTGCAACATTGGATGTACTAATCCAGAAAGTACACTGGAACCCCTCGCTTAAAGTGACTAAACGATCACCGTGTAAAACCCATTCAGTTTAAAATCAAAATGAAAAGCAAAACATTTTTGTATAGTTTTAAAAAAACATTATAAATACTTTTTTTCCCCTTCTTTATACATGAGAACATTCTCTCTATTCTCAGCTACATAAAAGCTAGGGGGAGGAGAAGCAGCTGCACACTGAGTTTGCCAGGGAATGGCTGTACAGTGGGGGCATGTCAGGACAAGTCTGATCATTGGAGGAGAGCACATTGAGTTTCCAGCAGAGCTAGACAACTGAGCATGTTGTGCTCTCCTGCTTAGTGTGGTCAGTTTTTGTTAGAGAATTTCAATTCTTATTTTATAATAATTTATGTATGTTTGAAAAAGATTGCTGAGAAGTAGAATAGTTTCAAGTTACACAGATTTTTTTTGAGTCCTTGAAATGCATATAAATCACAGAGATAAGATAGAACATCTTATACAGGTGGTTTAGAAATTATTACGTGGCATATGGTAAAGTTATTGTCAGTGTTTCTCCCGCACGGAACGGGTGGATGTGCGTACGCTATGTGCGCGTGGCATCCACGATCGTGATGTTCGCGTGCACGTGCGCGGTTTGCGCGTGCGCTTTAGCGCGGTTTGGCGCCAGTGGGCCTATTTAAAGGAGGCTGCTGCATCTACTCGGTGCTGTTTGTCTGCAGCTCTGTACCCAAACTACCTGCTATCTGCCTGCTGTTGTGATATCTGACCCGGCTACCGTCTGACCTCGCTGACCTCTCCTGCTCTGACCCCAGCCTGCCTGACCTTGCTTTGGACTGTACCTCTGTTGCCGAGCCTCTGCCTGCCTGCACTTCTCTTCTGCCTGCTGTACTTACCTGTCTGCTTATCCATTGTGACCCGGCCCACCTGACTATTCTTCTGCTGTTCAAGTGTGCTGCACCCGGTCCTTGCTGCCGCTGCCTTGCCTGCTGATCGCTGCCTGTCTGTCTACTATCTTCTCTGCAGTTCCAGCATCCAGAAGTAACCAGCCGCTGCTTCCAGTCAGATACTCCTACCCCGCTGCGCTCACGGGGCCACTGTCTCCATTCCAGTGGTCCCTGAACCAGAGCTGTAAGAGAAGTCTTCTTCCATCAAGTCGGGCTCATCACCAGGTACCTAACAGTTATTTACAGTACATTTGACAGGCTCAAACAAAGGTCTGCCTGTGCCCTCATTAAAACGGTTAAAATACATACATATAGGAGTATATAGCGAGACATATAACACATAAGGTGGGGTTATTGAAAGTTCATGCTCCCAAGTCGTAAATCTGTTATCCTTGAAGTTGGTTAAGTCTTATCAGGATGGGGAGGGTTTTATTTAACACAACTGGGTGCCATACTTCTTTACGCAGGTGTTTTTACTTGGACAAAACCAGTTATAAATCACTTTAATTAACATGACGTAGATCTTAGCAACCAATCATATCTAGGAGAGATGGCTAAGATAAGGCTTGTAAAAGGTATATAAATGCAAGTTTTACGATTGTTAGACAGACAAGTCAGATAGGAGCTCATTAGACTGAACTCTATGTATGCTGCCCTATTGCACGGGTCATAGAGATCAGAACCAATTTGCAAATATCTGTCCTTTTGTTGTAACTTGTCTCCTCGTACGAGTCAAATAAAGAAAACTTCTTAACATGATCCAGAGTATGGTCTAAGGTGAATTTAACTCAGTTTTAAATAGCAAGGAGACTAGCAGGAACACCAGGGATTTCACACAAAGCTATCAAAACAAACAGAACGGAATCATTTCTCATACAAGTACATGGCACAGTAGGCACATATTAGGAATAGGAAATGTTGTGGTAACAAACACTTTGCATAAAAGCCTGATTTGGCTAAACCACCTTGTAAGGATAAATTACTGTGCACTTTAACTCACTTGGCAAAATGTAATAATCACTTTTATTGCCTGTATCAAACATCAGAATCTAGAACTTTAAAATGGCATAATAACACTTCTACACACGCACCTACAAACATATGTAGCACCCTCTAGTGTGCTATTGTACATAGTTGTAGTGTAGGAAAGGAGCTAAGAGCCAGGCCTGGGTTGAGTGAGTCAGGGTTAAGTGAATCAGGGAGGCTGGATGGCTCAGCAAGCAGCATCTCTGGTAACTCCTCCTTCTTTCTGTTCTTTCTGGAACCTTGGAGAAGCTTCCAGGGGTAGAAGGTGGAGTCTAGGAGGAGCCGATTAGGGTATTGATGAGGGTCCCAGCCAATCCCCAGGAAATGTGCTGGCAGGGGGAAGGCACTTCAGGTTATGGGTCATACCAGTAGGGGCAGTAGGGTGGGAGATGGAGAAGGAGTGCTGAGGAGGCTGTCAGTGGCCCTTGAGGGTGCCCCCTAGTTTGGGGGGTCCTCAAGCCTTGGGCTCAGGTGCTGGAGGGACCCTCTACAACACATGGAGAAAATCCTTCCTGCAGGCACATTAGTTCTCCAGGGAAGTCAGCTGGGTGGTCTGATGAGTAAACATTCTTGGAGGACTGTGGAGATGTAGCCAATAGGGGTAGAGAAAGGGGCACTTGCAGCCAGGTGGGCTGGCAGTGCCTGAAGAGGTGGTGCTGGGATCAGTAGGCACAGGGATGCAAGCTTGACACTGACTTTTGTACACACCTAGGAGGTGCCTCAGGTTCCTGCCTATAACTAGTGATGAACGAACTTCCGACGGGACATTTCGCGAACGTGAACCGTGAACACGTCCAAAAGTTTGTGACCCGCAAGGTTCGCGGCGGACCCCATTGACTTTAATGGCAGACAAACCTTAAAAATCTCCAGGTCATATTTTCAGCCACAAAATACTTACTAGCTGTGCACACATAGTCCCACAACATGGACACTGACATAAAAAACGTATTAAGTGAATCTGGGATTGACAACGACAAGCATTCTTTTTTTATCTGTGAGACTGAGCACTGACACCAGCACCGAGATAGAGAGCACTGACACCAGCACCGAGATAGAGAGCACTGACACCAGCTCCGAGATAGAGAGCACTGATACGAGCACCGAGATAGAGAGCACTGACACCAGCACCATGATAGAGAGCTCTGACACCACACCAGCACCGTGAAAGAGAGAGCACTGACACCACACCAGCACCTAGATAGAGAGCACTGACACCAGCACTGATACCAGCAACTCGCTGCGGGACCCAAAAATATAACACCGCTCAACCTCTTCAAACAGGAGGGTACGGGCATATAGTACGGTGTACTTTTTTTGTACAAGGAAGTGAGCCAAAAGGTAGAAAAAAGGCCTGTGTGCTCGATTAAATAAATCGTTTATAGAGTTATGCATATACATGGTCTACTGGTCACATGTGTTGAATTCCTCCGAGATCCATGTCTCATTCATTTTTATAAATGTTAGGTAGTCAACACTGTCGTGAGCTAGGCGAGTGCGCTTATCGGTCACGATCCCCCCTGCTGCACAGAACGTCCTTTTGGACAGGACACTGGACGAGGGGCAAGCCAACAGTTCCATTGCAAATTGGGCAAGCTCTGGCCAGAGGTCAAGCCTGCCCACCCAGTAGTCCATGGGTTCATCACTTCTCAGAGCGTCCACATCGGCCGTTAACCCGATGTAGTCGGACACCTGTCAGTCTAGGCGTTCCCTGATGCTGGATTCGGATGAGACCTGTCGATGGGTCGGCTGAAAGAATGATCTCATATTAGAAGTCACCAACACATCTTCAAACCGCCTTCTTCTTGCAGACACTGTTGGATTGGTACCTGCAACTCTTTGTCCGGGAGTGGGAATTCCTCCTCTGCCAGCGCACGCAAAAGCAGAATGCAGCATTTCTTGAAGCAAGGTCTGTAAGTGCTCCATTCTGACAGCCCTCTGTGATGGAGGTAACATTTCCGCCATTTTGTGTTTGTACCGGGGTCCAAGTACGTTGCCACCCAGTACTGGTCCTTGACCCCTATGCTTTTTATACGGGGTCCCTGTTAAAAAACTGGAGCATGAAGGCCCCCATTTGCACTAAACTGTAAGCGGTGTAGTGGCCTGGCTCCTGCTCATCATCCAGGATAATGTCGTCCTCCTTGTTCTCCTCTCCCCATCCACGGACAACAACAGGGATCCCAGAAAAGGTTTAAAGCATGCTCTTCTTGCTCCTCCTCATCCGCCCAGGCACCATCCTCCTCTGTCTCCTCTTCAGACTCTTGTTGTTGACTTTTCTCAGCTAGAGTAGCCCCCCCGGGAATTCATCCAGCATTGCTACTTCCTCATCTTCCTGCTCCTGCTCCTCCACAGCTTGATCAATGACATGACGCAATGCACGCTCCATAAAGAAGGCATAAGGTACGACGTCACTGATGGTGCCATGGCTGCGACTGACCAGTTTGGTGATCTCATCAAATGGCCGCAGAAGTCTGCATGCGTCGCGCATGAGCAGCCACTGGCGTGGTGAAAAAAAAACCAAGCTCCCCAGAACCTGTTCTACCACAGAGTTTGTACAGGTAGTCGTTAACTGCACGTTTCTGCTGGAGCAGCCTATCAAGCATATAGAAGGTAGAGTTCCATCGCGTCAGGCAATTGCAAATAAGATGTCTGACCGGCAGATTGTGTAGCCGCTGAATGTCAGCAAAGCGAGCCATGGCCGTGTAAGATCTTCTGAAATGGGCCGAGATTTTCCTTGCATGCCTCAAGATGTTCTGGACCCCAGGGTATTTGACAACGAATCGCTGCACGACCAAATTCAAGACGTGTGCCATGCATGGCACGTGTGTAATTTTGCCCTGTTTCAATGCGCTAAGCAGATTGGCACCATTGTCACACACCGCTTTCCCAACTGTCAAATTGAGCAGTGTTAGCCACTGATCTGCCTGATGCAAAGCTGAAAGGAGTGCAGGGCCATTATGGCTCTTGGCTTCCAGGCACAACAGACGCAGCACAGCATGGCAATGTCTCACCTGGCATGTCGAATAGGTTCTGGGGATCTTGGGCGGCGCAGCAGAAGAGACGCTAGCAGCAGAAAAGGAGGAGTCAGCCGAGGAGGAGAGGGAGGAGGATGGAGTAGGAGGAGGAGAAGAAGAGCCAGGCCTGCATGCAATCCATGGCGGTAAAACCAAATCTACACGGATGCCACAGGTCACATGCTTGACGGCCGTCAGAAGGTTCACCCAGAGAGCAGTAAAAGTTATATACCTTCCCTGCCCGTGTTTGCTAGACCATGTGTCTGTGGTCAGATGTATCTTGGCACTGACACTGTGTGCCAGAGATACATTCACTTGCCGCTGAACATGGCCATATAGCTCTCGGATGCCCTTCTGTGAGAAATACTTCCTTCCTGGGACCTTCCATTGTGGTGTTCCAATGGTCATAAATTTTCGAAAGGCCTCTGAGTCCACCAGTTTATATGGCAGTAGTTGGCGGGCTATCAGTTCTGACAAGTCAGCCATCAACCGTTGGGCAAGAGAGTTATCCGGCGTCATCATTTTATTACGCTCAAACATTTGGCCCACGGAAGCCTGCCTTTTTCCAGAAAAACGTGAGGACAGCATGATGGAAGGTGGAGTGGAGGACAATTGTGAGGAGAGAGGAGAAGGAGAAGTAGAAGACAAGGCTGGACGGTGAGAGCCTGGAGTGTGGCTTTGTGTGTTCCGTTGCTCCCACTGGGCTCGGTGATGGCAGCTCATGTGCCTTCTTAAGGCGGTCGTCCCTAGGTGAGTGTTGGGCTTACCGGGACTTATGCGTTGACTGCAAAGGCTGAAGATGGCAAGACTATTGTCAGCAGCGGACACGTTAAAAAAAGCCCACACTGCAGAGCCATGTGCCGGCATCCTGGGAGCACCAGATGTGACCGTACATGGTTGATGCCTCGCTCCTGATACATTAGCAGTCTGGTTTGTCCCCCCTGTGCAATCTAAGTTCCGCCTGCTTCTCCTCCCTATCTGCTGGTCCATATCTCCCTCTGAACTCCCCTCCTCTTTCTCTCTTGTGGGCACCCACGTGACATCACTAAACACGTCATCATCGTCACCTTCCCCATCTATATAATTAGAGATCTCGGAGTAGGCAGCAGCACCGGGGACCAACCTCCTCCTTGGGCTGATCTGGGTACTGTCATCAGACTGCTGAGTGGTGGTTGTTGCGACCTCCTCTTCCTGATCCAATGCCAAGAGTGGCTGCACATTGGCAATGTCTTGTGATGGATCGGAAAATAATTCCTGCGACTCAAGCAGAGGGTATATGGTGGTGGTGGTGTTGGTGGTAGTGTCTTTGGGGTGCACACAGCAGAGAGTGAAGAAGAGGGTTCAGATCGAGAGGATGAGGAGGGTGCAGAAGATTAAGGCTGAGTGAGCCACTCAACCAAGTCTGGTGCATCCTTTGACGTAATCACACACACTATCTGCAATTTCCCACTTTGGCTCAAGCCTGTTGCTCCTGCCGTACCCCTACCACCCCTGTGGAAGGGCCGGCCTCTTCCTCTGCCTGTCATTTTTTAAATGACCCTGTGACAAAAGTCTCTAGAGAAGTGCAGTATGTATGTGGAAGAAGGTATATAACACCCGCTTCAATCTGTCGTTTTGGGGGGCCACTGGTCTATCACACCAGTTATAATACTTTTTTCTAATTGCGTTTGTCACTCTTTGTAGTATCGCTGCAGAACCGCTCAGCAGTAACAATGCTGCACAGTGGAAATGCACTATACTATGCTTTCTATATGTGCAAGTATTTTATATGTGTATTACACTCCTATATACTGCACACCAAATAGTACACCTATACAAGTCCTTAAAAGGACCTTTGTGGATCTAATAGTAGCTAGCTAGTATCTAGTGAATTGCAGACTGTCCCTGCTCCAAAAACCAAACTTTCCCTCCCTACACTGAGAAACGACAGCTGCAGAATTGGTCAGCAGCACTACATGCAGTGCACTATAATATGCTTTCTATATTTGAAAGAAAATATATTATACATGTACAACCATATATACTATATACACCTATAAAAGGACATTTGTGGACCTAGTAGCTAGTGATTTGCAGACTGTCCCTGCTCCAAACACCAAACTGTCCCTCAGTCCCTACACTGAAAAGACAGCTGCAGAATCGGTCAACACTCAACTCAGCAACACAGCAGTCAAGTATAATATGCTTTCTATATTTGAATGTATATTATACGTGTACAACCCTATATACTGTACACCTATACCAGTCCTTAAAAGGACCTTTGTGGACCTAGTAACTAGTGATTTGCAGACTGTCCCTGCTCCAAACACCAAACTCTCCCTCCCTACACTGATACAAGACAGCTGCAGAATCGGTCAGCACTCAGCAGCACAGCAGTCAGCAGTGCACCATAATATACTTTCTATATTTGAAAGAAAGTATATTATAGGTGTATTACAACCCTATATACTGTACACCTATACCAGTCCTTAAAATGACTTTTGTGGACCTAATAGTAATAGCTAATTAACTAGCTAGTGATTAGACTGACTGTCCCTGCTCCACACAGCATCCTTTCCCTACACTGACAAAAGACAGAATGTAAAATGGCCACCCGATCAGGTCTATTTATAAGGTAGGGGGTATGTCCATGTGCTGAAATGTCTTAATTGGCTGTCCTGTACCCCATGATGGATGTGTCATGGGTCAAATTTCTTCCCAATGTAAAACAAATATGGCCGCCGCGAACAGCACCAGAAGTCTGCCGGTTTGGCGAATTGTGAACGAGTAAAATTCGCCGCAAACCGACCGCCGGGCAAACCACAAGGTCATCTCTACCTATAACAGGCTTTTGCTCAAAAATCTAACTGAACTCCACGTCATATCTTTTTTTTTTTAATCAGTATGCCAGCAGAGTTCTGCAAGCAAGTGTACTGGAGGAAGCAGAGGAGTGGATATAGGGTGTATATAGGAACAGTTGTCCCTGAAGTTGACCAAGTCAAGTGAGCATCCCATAATACCCCTACACCCCATCCAAGTTTTAATCCCCCTTAATAAAATAATACAAAGTGCTAAACTGTTTTCTGACTCTGGGAGACTGACAATTTAGCGTGCCTGGCTGTGCAGGGTGGGGGATCCTATTTTACCATAGACTTGCACTCAGAGGTGGCAGATAAACAGAATCATTTTGAAAAAAAAAAACAAGAAAACAATCGTGCTTAGAGGAATACAGAGTGGCCAGTTTAAATACAAGCTGGCACACTGTTCTCAGCAGACTGAGGCCGCGTACACACGGGCGGACTGTTCGCCCAACTTTGTCCGTCAAACAGTTTCGGCAAACAGTCCGCTCAAAATTAGCATGGACGGACATGGCCACACACGACGAACGAACAGTTTGCTGAAACCGTGCGCGATGACGTGAACGGCACGTACGACGGGACGAAAAATACGACGTCCTATACACTGCATTATAACTTTCGGCGTGTAAATCCTTTCTGAGCATGCGCGGAACTTAGTTTGACGAACAAGCCTACACACGGGCGGACTGTTCGCTCAAACAAGGTTTCAGCGGACAGTTTTACGGAATTTCCGAAAAACCTTGTTCGTCAAACTGTCCGCTGAAACTGTCCGCTGAAAGCCCACACACGAGCGGACTGTCCGCCCAAACACTGTTCAGCGGACAAAGTTGGGCGAACAGTCCGCCCGTGTGTACGCGGCCTGAGAGGATGAGCTCACAGTGTCTCTCACTTCTTGTCAGAAGCACTGAGTTCAGCCGCTTCAGCCCCGGAAGAATTTACCCCCTTCCTGACCAGAGCACTTTTTGCTATTTGGCACTGCATCGCTGTAACTGACAATTTCGTGTCTGTGCAACATTGTACACAAACATATTTTTTTTCCCCTACAAATAGAGCTTTCTTTTGGTGGTATTTGATCGCCTCTGCGGTTTTTATTTTTTGAGCTATAAATAAGAAAAAAAAATTTCTGAAAATAAAACGCATTCTTTTTTATTTTGCTACAATAAATATCTCCGAAAAATATATATATATATATAAAAAAAAAAATTTCCCTCAGTTTAGGCTGATATGTATTCTTCTACATATTTTTGGTAAAAAAAAAATCACAATATACACATATTGATTGGTTTGTGCAAAAGTTATAGTGTCTACAAAATAGGGAATAGATTTATAGCATTTTTTTTTTTTTTACTAGTAATGGCAGCGATCTGTGATTTTTTTTGTGACTGCGACATTATGGCGGACACGGACAATTTTGACACATTTTTGGAACCATAGGCATTAATACATTAAAAATGCATTGATTACTGTAAAAATGTCAATGGCAGTGAAGGGGTTAACATTAGGGGTGGTGAAGGAGTTAAATGTGTAACCTGGGAGGTGATGCTAACTGAAGGGGGAGGGACTAACTACCTCAAGTGACAAATCGTGGTTCCTAGCTAATAGGAACACACGATCTGTCACTCCTGTCAGAACAGATCAGGGAAGTGTGTCCCCTGTTCTGTGTCTCCTGGTCACAACCACTCGTGGCCGGCAGTCATCGCAACCATTGGCCATGAGCATCGTCACCCCGCTGTGCAGTGGGCGTGCACACGCCTACTATCCGGACCCCGCAAGTTCAGTAACGTGATTTCGCACAGGGGAGCTAGCCTGCCGCAATACAACTGTGGCGCCTGGTCCAGAAGCGGTTAATGGACAGCTTGGAGCCTTGGCTCAACGGTAAAGCACCATTGGAATAAGTTGCCCAATAAAAATGCTGCAGTGGAGGCTGTCCTCTCACTGCAGTGTCATAGAAGGGGGCATGCGTCTAAAAGACATATGCTCCCTTCCAGCCAAGCCCTCTTAATCAGAAAGAAAAAGCATGGATTTATGGGTATAAGATTTACCCACAATCCCAGGTTTTTCTCACACAGTTAAAAGGGAGAATGAGAATCTTCTGCTGCTGAACAGGTACTGTTTTAATCAAGCTAAATTATATATTATTATTAGGCATTCACCGATACCACTTTTTTGACACCGAGTACTAATACTTGACATCATGTACTCACCGATACCAATTACCGATACCTGATTTTGGTCATGTGACCTTTTTTAAAAAAAATAATGAAAAATTACACAATTTTGCCATAATATGAGGAGTTGAAACACAGTCAAAAGACATATGAAAGAAAACATGTTTATTTGCTGGTCACAAAACTGTCCAAGCACAAATTGCACAGAACATGTTATATTAAAAAAATTATGTCAAATGTCATCAATGACATGTACATTGCAAGTTCACAATTTAGGCATGAGGAGAAGCAAGAACAGTACAGTACCTCAGTCAACTCACAACACAAGACATAAAATAAAATTTCAAAAACCAAAACCAAAAATTAAACACAGCATGTGTTTGTTTCAAGTTCAACTTCTTACACATGTGTAAGAGAAACACATTTCCCAGACAGAACATTCCAGGATGGCAAGGAAGGATGTGTGTTAGGTTGGCATGTAGGCTGCAGTAAGGCCTCATGCACAGCTCAAAGCAGCTGCTTCTCCAGGTGTTTAGCTCTTTTAGCTTTTTTTTCTCTGTTACTTCTTCCCCTCCATGTTAGCCTATGTGTTCATTCATGGCCATTAGCCAAGAACACTATGCGGTTTCAGAAGTTTAGTGTCAGGGCAGCTTAGAGGCAGCAGGCAGCAAAAAAAAAATCCCAATTAATTGGAAATGTAAATCTTTGGATTTTTTTTCTGCCTGTAAACTTTCCTGCCACTAAACTCCTGAAACTAGTGTGCAATGGGCTGACATAGAGGGGAGGCATCAAAAAGCAGTAAAAAAGCTCAAACTCTTTGAGGAGCAGATGCTTTTAGCTGCATTGTACATTGTACAGGCATTATGCCTTGAAAATGAAAAGCTCAAATGTCACACAGAACATAAAATATCATCATTGTTGATGACACCACGTATAAAACAAACTTCACTAGTTCACGTCATAACATCAACCAACCCAAGTGCAATACAGTTAAATAATGTTAGGCCTGAGGAGGAGCAACTGAACAGTACCTCAAAACTAACATTTTCATTTTTAGCTTCTAGTTCAACTTCTTATGAAACGCGTGAAAAAACATTTTTCACAGATCAAAATTAGGTTTATTCCAGGATGGCATGGCCAAGGAGCCAAGGACTTAGCAGCAGTAAGGCCACATGCACAATAAAGCTTAAAGTAGCTGCTCCTACAGGCACTTGAGCTCCCCGTTTTTGAGCCTTTCCTTTGCCTGTAGTGTTAACTCTATGCCGCTCCATATTAGGCTATGGGTCCCCCATGCATTGCACGTTGAATCACCTATAATGTGCAATGTGCACACCATAGGTGATTCACTTTTTCACTTAAGGAAAAAGTTTGCGTCATGGAGTTAAAAAAGGCAAACTTTATTTTTTTTTAAAGGCCAACGTGGAGGGCAGTTAACAGGTAGAGGAAATGCTAAAATGTTAGGCCTGAGGAGGAGCAACTGGTAACTACTGAACAGTACCTCAAAACTAACATTATTTTGTAAACATTTTTTAAATTAAAAAAAAAAAAAAAAAAAAAAAGTGCTAGCCTCTAGTTCAACTTCTTATGAAACGCCTGAAATTTTTTTTTTCACAGACTTAGGTGCATTCCAGGATGGCAAGGCCAAGGACTTAGCAGCACTAAGGCCACATGCACAATAAAGCTCAAAGTAGCTGCTCCTACAGGCGTTTCAGCTCCCTGTTTTTGAGCCTTTCGTTTGCCTGTAGCGTTAATGCTATGCCGCTCCATATTAGGCTATGGGTCCCCCATGCATTGCACGTTGAATCACCTATACTGTGCAATGTGCACACCATAGGTGATTCACTATTTCACTTCAGGAAAAAGTATGTGGCATGGAGACAATGTGGGACACTAAGTTATGTAACACACAAACACAGGCTGGCCACCATGCTGGACAGTGGACATTATGTTAGGCAAGAGAGAGAGAGACAATGTGGGACAAACTAAGTGTAACACAGGCTGGCCGCCATGTTAGGCAAGAGAGAGAGAGACAATGTGGGACAAACTAAGTGTAACACAGGCTGGCCGCCATGTTAGGTAAGAGAGAGAGAGAGACAATGTGGGACAAACTAAGTAACACAGGCCAGCCGCCATGTTAGGCAAGTGATGTAAGACACATAACATAAGTAAGCAAGCAACACTTAGAGAGAAGAGCACTCATCGGCCGCCATGAGGGGACATGGTGTAAGGAGGAAGCTCGCCATGTGGGGCAGCCATGTAGCAGACGCAGCAGCAGACGCAGCAGCAAAACATGTCATGAGGGAAACAGCACCGCTACGTGGAGAGGCCGCAACCTTAACCGGTTCCTGAGCTCCGCCCAAGCTGACATCACTTCTGGTATCGGTGAATTTTCCCCAGTACCGATACCTCTGAAAAGGCCAAGTATCGGTACCGATTAGGTGCATCCCTAATTATTATGCTATATATGTTATAACATAATCATTTATTTACTTTGAAATTACTTGTTTGAAGTTACGACTTCAAACTTCAGTAATTTGTTAAGTCACCTGCTTGAATACAGTCTTTGAAAATATAGTAAATTACCTTAAAAACAATATATAATAAAACTGTCACCTGATTGTAGTTTTCTCAATCACAGTGAAATCCCTTTTTTCTGAGATTGGTAGTGACAACCGAGTCATCTTCCTCCAGATGGTGGGCGGGGCTAGCAGGGATGTGACAGTCCTCCTCCTACTGGAAACAGGGACTGCCCCCCCCCCCCCCCCCCCAGCAGAACTGCAACCCAATCTCTTCCCCATCACAAAAGCTGCCGATCGCAGCTACAGCAAACTTAGAGAACCTAACAATATTTCCCATCTTTTATAGTGTGTGGGGGTACAGTGACTCCCCTTCAGTGCAGGTGTGGTGTGGGGACCTCTGAAATTGGAATGCATTAATGTCTCCCTGATACTTCCCTGTGCTGCTCTGCTGATTGGGGTTGGTCGAGTGCCGGCAAAAGAGGCTTTGTGTGCTGCTTGCGGCACCAGTGCTGGGAGTTGCCTACCTCTGCTCTATACAATGGAAGATTATTATTTACCTATTGTTTCCAGCATAAGGGCATAGGAGACGATGATTTCTTCCAATACAAAGCAATAGCTTTTCTCGCATAAAATAATATAACATTAGCAAACACTCACTCTGACACTGTAGGAAGCATAGCCTCCATAAGACCTGACAGACATACAGACATTGAAACCAGCAAGGGAGCAGAGGCAATAGAATTCAACAAATCTACCACTTCTTCCCAAAAAATAGCTATATGTGGACAGGTCCAAAAGATATTTGTATACTACTTATGGTAATTAACCACTTGCCGCCCAGGCCAATTCTGACACTTCTCTCCTACATGTAAAATCATCTTTTTTTGCTGGAAAATTTATTCAGAACCCCAAAACATTACATATATATATTTTTAGCAGAAACCCTAGGGCAGTGATGGTGAACCTTGGCACAGATGTTTTGGAACTACATTTCCCATGATGCTCATGCACTCTGCAGTGTAGTTGAGCATCATGGGAAATGTAGTTCCAAAACATCTGGGGTGCCAAGGTTCGCCATCATCACTGCTCTAGAGAATAAAATGGCGGTCTTTGCATTGCTTTTTATGTTACACTGTACTAGCGCAGCAATTTTTCAAACGCGTTTTTTTGGGGCAAAAAAATAGTTTCATGAATATATAAAAGAGAAAAATACTAATGCTAGCCTGATTTTTTTTTTTTATATAATGTGAAAGATGATGTTACACAGAGTAAAGAAATACCTAACATGTCACGCTTTAAAATTGTGCACACTTGTGGAATAGCGTTAAACTTTGGTACTTAAAAATCTCCATAGGCGATGATTTTTTACAGATTACAGAGGAGGGATAGTGATAGAATTATTTATCTCGCTCTAACATTTGTGGCGCATGTAACCTGTGTGTATCTGGCTCTGATACTAGCCAGTGCCTCACCAGCCACTGACCTCACAGCACGTCCCTGCATTTCTCCTGTGGCTCCATACGGAGTGCACTACACATACATCCACCTTACTCACATAAATGTTGCTGTAAAAACTGTACCTATGATATTTGTATAACAAGTAAGGGGGTTCCAAGACTAGAGATCCCATAAATGGTTACTCAATGGTCTTTTGTGTATTGTGTGTATATATATTTATGTTTTTCAACTCACTGGAGTATGTGTGTAAATTATGGGTTACTTTAAATGTTTAGTGTGAATTTGTTTATTCCATAATACCTAATTACTTACACTGTTTGAGGCAGTAAGGTCACCATGTGTATATACAAAGAGGTTTGTTTTTTCTTAGATCTCTTCTTTGATGAGTGTCTCATCATTATTATTATTTTTTTTTCCCTTTGGTCATAAATAAGCTAGCCTCTTAATTTGGTCTGAGGAGCCAAAGCAAGTACCCTCATCTGGACCACAGTACACTTTGAGTGTTCTCTTGGGGGCTTAACCAGTATATTACAGTTAAGGACTCTTCTTATATCTACCACCAATTCTTTAGACTCCTCGTCTATTCACATCTGACAGATATATGCTTATGCATGGTGTCATCTTCAGTGTCTAAACAAACCATATCCCTGGGAAGCCTGGGTCAACTTATTACCATTTGTAGGATCACCAATCCTAGTACCCCCTTTACTTGTCATACAAATGTTTTCATGTGAATATATTTATCATGGGTACAGTTTACAGTGACGTTAATGTGAGTAAGGTGGATGTATGTTTTTAGGTGTGTGTATGCGTTTGTGTGTGGAAGTGTTTTGGGTGCCATTTTAAAGTTATATATTCACATGTTTGATATAAGCAATAAAAAGTGAGTATTACATTTAGCCCCAGTGAGTTGAAGTGCACAGTGATTTATCCTTACAGAGGTGGTTGACCCAAACCAGGTTTTTATTTAACTCAGTTTTTTCATAGTTCTTCTTACCGATGTCTCCCGCCTCCCTGAATAATTATTATGAATGCTTTGAGGCTATGAATACATATGTTGTTGTTAATTAGGAGAACGATCTGGAGGGTCTAAATCTAGGGGTGGGGGTTATCTCTGGAAAAGCCAGCTCCTACTGGGGAGAGCACCTCTTAGATGCTGCCGGAAGACTTTAGTTCCAGTAGAGTGGCTCCCCTGTGTCCTTGAACCTGGAATTAGTCCAGTTGTTTACCTGTGTTGCCAGAACTACGCTGGCCTTCACTGAGAGGGATGCAGTTTATGAAGATAAATGCGTGAAGCTGTGTTCTGAACTGTTTTACTGAAGTAGCGAGCCTTAGCTAGATTTTATGTTGCTATAGTGTCTTCTAGAGATTATATAATGCAACCACACGTAACCCTTATTTATAACCAAGAAGAGTCCATGTGTGTGCAGTCTATATTTCTTAGTCTGTTTTGTATTATTCTGTAGTTTATGCCATTTTGAATCTGTTTTTCATTAATGATTCTAACTTTGCATCTGTTTAGTAAATTGCAAGTTACAAGTCTGGTTATTTGGCCAGTCATCTCATCTTGTTACACATTATTAATTTCATGAGCAAACATGATTTGCTGTATATTTCACTTTAAGGTAAAGGGTGGCTGGGCTTTAGAGAGACCAAAAATGGTGAGGGGGGTGTACATTGGAACGAAAGAAAAGAGGGATGAGTGGGCTGTGACTGAAAAACTATGTACATATGTGCTAAAGTACTTTGTTCAGCCAATGTTTACCTAATTCCCTGGTACCCTGTTAGCCCTTTATGTGCGGTTGTTGGGCACCAGTCAGATTGCAGAGTGCCAGCTGGGTGCTGGGCTTGGATACCTGTGCCCCAGCACCAGGCACTGAAAGAGACTGTACTTTGGCCAGAGTTAACTCTGCCCACAATACAAGTAAGAGTGGCGTGGGAGCATTTGATGGTTAAGTGATCACCAGTTGGGGGGGGGGGGGGGGTTAGCATTTTCAATGCCATGACTGCCAGTGCAGGAGTGAGGATGGGGGGGTTTAATTTCACTGCCACCGACCCCCAATTCAAGGGAGGAATGGGGGGTTAGCTTTCACTGCCAATAACCAGCAGTGTGTGTATTAATGTTAATACTACTGACATCAATTATTGTGGCCATTGACATCCATATTCGGGGTTACTATTGCATCAACTGACACCGATGCTTAGGGTTGTTGTACTTCAGCTTCTTCAGTGTGCATTGTGGCACACTGCAAAAATGCAGCAGGACAAAATAGTTTGTCTATTAGCATTAAAATGGCTAGAATTTTAGAATAAGTCCTCCCCTTCCCCTAATACACTGCAATAGAATTTCACTACTGGTGATGCTCAAACACCCCGCTGGTATCTGTTACACATGGGAAAACTGTAGAGTTTTGACATTATTCCTGTCACATATACATATAGCCCATATGCTATACACAAACCACCTTATAGCTCATCCAGTATTGAAGTGGATGCTGGTCTACTATCCATGCAGCAGTAGCTGCTCTCTTGCTAATGGGGGCATGGGTGTACTAGCCTTCTGCTCATGAAGGCACCTAGCTTCACTGTATTGTAGCTCCTGTACTTTTGGCCATGTGCATGGCAAGCACACTCCAGCGCTAGACCTGGAGGCTCCAGCCAGGCAGCAATGGGCTATGAGTTTTTTGCAAGCCTGCTGCTCATCTGGAAAAGGGCCGGAAGAGGTGGTAAGTACACTTAACGTACAAAGTGAGTTGGCTTTGAATTCAAAATTGATTTTACTTGTATCATGGATTTATTCTTTATTACAGTGCATGGCAAATCTAGGAACCGGACCTCTTTCTATCAAACCTCTGAAGCGGAATTTTTCCTTTTAATTTATTTCCCATGAACGAGTTGCAGTATATAACACCCAGAGCCAAGTAGCATTTGGCTTATGCTCAGATCTCAGAAGTACATATTTTTGCTTGCATTTCCTGTACACAAGTTATGGTAGAGGAGATGTAGTAAAGACAGGGACTTCTCTGAGATCCAAGCATAAGCCAAGCTGACAGCCATCTGACAAGACTGAGCCTGGCATCCGAATATGTTGAGCTCATCTTTAAACAAATGCAAGCACAAAACAATATAAATTGCTTCCCTTACTGACATCCTGATATTTTCTTCTTCGAGTTCTTTCCTGCACTATTTGGACCAGCAGTAAAATGGTTAATAAGACACTTTGCAAGCACTAGTTGAACTGTAGAAATTGGAAATGGGGGAGGGGAAGAAGACAAGGGGAAAATTTAGCAGATGCACTAGTTATTTTACAAAAATAGAGTAGCATACGGATTGAAAATGACCAGGAAATAAATAAGTTGGCCCTGCGCACGTCTTGCTCTGCTTTTAGCTCCCTTGGCCATAAATCTTTTTTGAAGCAGAAATTATACCCTCCTATTACCCTGAAAAGAAGGATGAATCACTATACTGAGACAGGGTCAACATCAATTTATCTGCATAAGTCTTTGTCACTGCAGGTGTCAGGCTCTATCAGCCCAGATAAAGCATATTTGATTTTGCTATTAACTTCAACAGCTTTTTTTTGTTACAATGCTAAAGTCAGGAGAGCTTGAGGTAACTGATCTATAGCCATGTCATTTTTGACAACATATCAGTAGACTAAATAACATTTTTGGACAAATGGAACATAATAATAAAGAGGAATGCTCTTCCAGACTTCAGAAAATGGATACTGTTTAGAGAAACTCAAAAGCAATAAAGTATTTGTAAAACTGTGGCCAAAAGTATGCACAGGCAGCATGGGATTTGTGGCAATGAAATTTAGACCCAGCTATTCAGGAGGAGGCTGATTTTTTTTTTTTTAAAGCATTCCACATTTCTTATTAAAAGTTTAGAATGACTGATTGATGAGTTGGTGGCATTATTATGGGTCTCTGTCACTTTTAATAATTAACATGTGAAAGGTGAACAAAGTGAAACCGGGATTTTCAGCCTGGTTATTATTTATAGCAGCTACTAGTATTGTAGACCAAGTACTGCATCTTATGATATGCCACCCTACTCCCTCTCAGGAACATAAATATATGGCAGTAATACAGATTTCCATCTTTGTCTCAGAGTGAGAGGACTGTGCTTTTAGCTTTTCTAATACCTCTGAAATAGAGCAGAACTGGGCAATTATTCAACACAAGCAAGACTAACCAAAATATGTTCAACAAGGGAGCTTTTAGAGATGTGGTCACAGTTTGAAATATTAGCTCTACAGTATGCCAACTGTTGAGTTTTGTAAAGGTAAAAGACAAGTAAATAACATACGACAAAATGGATTCTAGGATTTTTTTTTATTTTACCCCATAATTTGTTCAGTATCAAAACATAAAAGGGTTTAAGCATAGCTCCCAACTGTCCATGATTTTGAGGGACTATCCCTTATTTGGAACAATGCCCCTCGGTCCCTCTTTCCTCCTCATTTGTCCCTCATTTTGGTCGGATCTATATATTGTATATAAAATGCACTTTTTATCTATCAAAAAGTGTTTTCACTTTTTTACAGTTCACAATTACATTATCTAATCCTCTCCAGAATCTTCACTTACATGTCCTATTTTCCTGTGTATAGTAATCACTTTTCATACAAGTAAAATAAAAAGTACTTTCTGCTTTGGCATGCAGTATCATGCATGTTCTCTAGGTCTCAGAAAGGAAATAAATCAATTGAAGGTGAAATGTGACATGCTATGTGAAGGGATATTTAGCTTAACCGCTTTCATTCTTTAAGAAATTTAGTTTCCATTTTGTGTCTCTCTCTAACATCCACCTCACAAAATGTATGCTCAAGTTTTGCTACTCTAGTTTCGTTTCCCATGTTACTGTTATCTTCTTTCAGTTGTTTCGTTTCTTGGAAAGCACATGATTTTGAGGAATTGCTAGTTTCACTTTTATTGTAGGCTGTACTTGTATATGATTGGATAATCTGTATGACACATTCAAAGGGTGGTACTTTCTGAAAGCCCCCTTTAAATATTCACACCAAAGAATAAAGATTAGATTTGCTCGGAGAGACTTTGTTGTTTTGTGTCATTGTCTCAATGGGCTAATCTCCCAGGCCTGTGTGGGGATTGAACGTCACACTTTGACAGACATGAAGGGGTTAAGAAATCACCTTTAGACAATCTACATTTTCCTTCAGTTTGGGGGCTTGTCCGGGATCGATTATAATATATGTCTATATGGTGAGTTGAATTGATATATGTATTTCTCACTGTGACATCTATTCAGAAATCGTTCTTTGAACCTGAAAATTTATGTAGAAGTTGTTTTCAGACCTCGTTCATAAGTTTAACTGCTCTGAGAAGCAGTAAAAAAAGCTGTTCTGAGTTAACAGTGATAAAGCCTTGGGTGGGCTTTAATGGACTCTGAGAAGTTCATTTAATAGGACTGCTTTAAGAAGCAGCACCTGTTCCCGTGTGAACAGGTAGAGAAGCCTTGGGTGGGCTTTAATGGACTCCGAGAAGTTAATTTAATAAGACTGCTTTAAGAAGCAGCACTTGTTCCCGTGTGAACAAGGAGAAAGCTCTGGGGGGGCTTTCACGGACTCTGAGAAGTTCATAGGAAAATGATTTATGCAGTACTGTAATTATAAAAAAAAGTCTGCTAAAGTGTGACGGACAAAACCCTTCTCTTTGCTTATCTTCCTATCGCCTGTAGAAGTTTATAAGATGATCTGTTAACTGTTTGTGTGGAATTTGTCAGCGTTGTAAGGTAAGACAACGCTTTCCACTGCACTGTGTTATAAGGGTACGTAAATAAAAGGCGACAGACGCATCTTGCGGTGAACTCCCGGCTCCTTTTTGTGATTGATGGAAGTTCCCCAACCGAAACGTAGAGCGATGCTACAGTATCCGGTTATGTATTTATGTTTTCTCTTAATGATTTACATATGAATGCTTTGATTCTAATGTATGAGATAGTGAGCATAGTAGCAGTGTTAATAACACTCTCTTAAGGTAATACATAAATTGGCATAGTCGGTAGTATACTCTGAGGCTAACTTTTGATCAAAACATGCTATTTGAATAATTATTTTTGCTACTGACATTTCTTGCACATGGGAAGCCAGGTGCAAAATTTGGACATTTGGCTTTTTGCCAACAGGGTTCAAGTGCTAATATCTCACTGACCGTAATAGATAGTGAGGAATTGTTTGCGACATTGGTACTACAGGAATTGAAAGTAGTGTTTGAACCTGTTGGCACTCTGCCAAAAATTTGAAATATAAACAAAAATTGTTTGGTTATAAAAATAAGAAAAGTAATAACGCACAAAGCTTGCTTGTGATCAGGGGAACCTCTGGCCATAAGGAGTGCTTATTGGCATTTTGCCAAGAAGAAAAAAATAAAATAAAATAAAAAGTCAAGGAAATAAAAGTCAGAATGTTTAGAAAGAAAAATAAGGATGAAAATAAACATGGCCATCGGGTCCTTCCCGGCAGGGAAGACCCCGGGGCCGGATGGGCTACCCATAGAGTATTATAGAGCCCACGTAGAACTACTTGCCCCCAGATTGGCTCAGATGTATCGTGCATGTCTTCAACAGGGCTCCCTGCCCCCTTCTATGAGAGAGGCCCATATTGTCCTCATTCCAAAGCCTAATAAGGACCCCAAACAGTGTGCCTCTTACAGGCCGATAGCACTCCTCAATTGTGATTTAAAAATATTGACCAAAATACTGGCCATTAGACTTAATAAAGTAATCAAATCTCTGATTGATTCTGATCAAACTGGCTTTATGCCAGGTAGGTCCACGGATATCAATATCCGTAGACTGTTTTCCAACATACATGCCCCCCATGATAATCAAGGCATTAGGACTATTCCCACCCTTGATATGGAAAAGGCATTTGATATGGTGGAATGGGTGTATCTGTGGGAGGTGCTTAGAAGAATGGGTTTCCCACTGCGGTTTATTGCCTGGATACGCACACTGTACACCGGCCCCCTGGCATGCATTAAATTGAATGGCTCCCTGTCTCCTTCGTTCCCCCTGCAGAGGGGCACCAGGCAGGGATGCCCTCTCTCCCCGGCCTTGTTTGCCCTAGCCATGGAACCTATTGCTGAGGCTCTCAGGAGTTTGGCTGGGGTCCGTGGTCTTCGGGTGGGCTGGCTGGAGGAGAGAGTGGCTCTCTATGCAGACGATCTTCTGCTTTTTTTGAACGATCCTGGTGACTCCTTGCAGGGCGCACTCGGGATTATGGATGCCTTCTCTGTCTTCACCGGGTTGAAGGTGAATTGGCATAAATCTCAACTCTTCCCGGTGGACGAGGGGGCCAGGACCTCTCCATCCTCTACCACGCTTCAGTGGGTGGATAGGTTTACCTACTTGGGTATTATTATCTCAAGGGAGAGCAGGGACTTTGTTCGGCTCAATCTTGAACCTGTTCTGGTAGGGATCAGGTCCAGATTGAAGGCATGGGGCAATCTTCCCCTCTCCCTTGTAGGTCGCATCAACCTTCTAAAAATGAAGATTCTCCCCACACTTACGTATATCTTTAGGAACTCTCCACAATGGCTGACTAAAACCTTCTTTAACTCCCTGAGGCAACTTTTCCTCTCCTTCATTTGGGGCCCCAAGTCCCCTAGATTCAGATACACCACTCTCACCAGGCCTGTGGGTAATGGGGGGTTGGCTCTTCCTGATTGCCACAAATATTTCTTAGCTACTCAGCTCGTAACCGCCCACTGGTGGTTGCGACCGGACTTGACCAATGCTGCAACGGTCCTGGAGGCAGCTATAGTGAGGTCTTGAGGGGGTTGATATTCAGGGGGCTAAAAACTCCTCACAGCCTCACCCCTTCTATGTGCACCACTATCAGGGCGTGGAGGGTAGGGGAGGCGCTGAGGGCATCCCTGCAGAACTCCTGGTCTCCCCACACCCGCCTGGGGCTGAATCCTAACCTCCCGCAGTTCAATACCATCCCGGACCCGCAGGCCTGGGCCAAATGTAAAATACTGACTCTTGAACATGTCATCACTAACGGGGAACTTACTCCCTTCCATATATATATATATGCCAGCGTGGGCCCATTTTCGATATCTCCAAATAGCGCATGCATATCGATGTCAATTTTTGGGTCAACCGGTTGTGTTAGAATACTCTGAGCTTGAATCCATCCTTCGGGTAAAAGACCTGGAGAAACCCATGTCTCAGATTTATGGGTCCCTGCTGGTTGCTGCCGTCCCCGAGCTGTCCTCCCTCCGCAGGAAATGGGTGGGGGACATACCGGAGTTAGATGACGACGACTGGAGGGAGGTTTGGGACTTTCCATTCTCCCCTTTGGTGTCGGCCAGGGACAAACTGGTCCAATACAAAATTGTTCACAGGGCCCACTATACGCCCCACAGATTGCATCAGATGTCGCCGACGCATTCCTCGGCGTGCTGGCGATGCTCCTATCAGCCAGGAGACTTCATTCACATTTTCTGGACTTGTCCAGCGATTGGGGGTTACTGGAAGGAGGTTCTCCTGGTGATCGGCAAGACTACTAAGATTAGTATCCCTTATGACCCTAAATATTGCCTGCTGGGGCTAGTGGAGCAGATGTCGATCCTCAGAGCTAGAAAAACACTTATATCCTTGTTATTGTACTATGCACGAAAGGCCATCACCATGACATGGAAGCAATCGTCTCCCCCCTCTATTAAATTCTGGAAAAACCTGGTGAATGCTAGTTTACCCCTCTATAAGGCCACCTACTCGAGCAGGGGTTGCCCGCAAAAATTTGAGAAGGTGTGGACCTGCTGGTTGGATGATAACACTACGGCAACTGATGTAGTGTTTAATCCATAATTCTTCATTAAGCTCATAGTGGGACGATAGGTTGACCCAATTGTTACTATGATATTCTATCCTGTCTTTATATCACAAACAATCCTCCTGTAATACCCTCTCCCCACATTGGGGTATAGCTAGTTAAGGTTGTGTTTGTTTTACGTTGCCCTGCTGCGGCCTGTTGCTGCATCAGGAACCGACTGTATGTTATGAGAATGTGTCCGTAGGTGGCCGGTTGCCGCATTTGGAGGCTTGCCCCTGCGTGGGTAATGTTTGGCCCCTGCGTGGGCAATTTGTATGCCTTTGAAAACTCAATAAAAATTATATTTGAAAAAAAAAAAGGATGAAAATAAACATGCTGTGGAGATCCCCGGTTGGACCGAGGCTCCCTATAGCATCCTAGCCACAACATTGTCCACGATGGGTTTAACAGAGACATGAGAGTGTGGATTTAAGGGTTAAATCAACATTTTCTATGCATGTACCATGCGCCCCCCTCCTCCCCCTTACATTCCACAACCAGATAAGAGTTTCATGAAAGACTTCATTACATGAGGACACACAGTAAATATCAGAGTGGGCTACAAGCACAATAACTGATTTCTGACAGCGAAGGATGCTGCAGGATGTTTTGACATTCTTAAGCAAACACCAGTGCAGACACATTATCAAAATGATTTCTCAGGAAATAAAAGGGATAACTTTTATAAAAGGGAGGGGGCAAGGACAAAGAGGGGGTTACACACAGAGACAACCAAGAGGGAAATTGTCTCGCCCTACATTAACATTAACCCAGTAAGAAGGCAAATGGTGACTATAGGTTTGTACAAGACCTAAGGGCCATCAATAGCCTAATGGTACCGATTGCCCCAATAGTGCCTGATGTGTCATCAATACTGCCATACCACAGGATGCAGAGTATTTTACTGTGATTGATTTATTGAATGCTTTTTTTATTTCCGTCCCTGTGGATGAGGAGACACAGCCAATCTTTGCTTTCTAACAAACATATATGGTGTAGAATGCCCCAGGGCTATGTAGACTCCTCTGCAGTCTATCCCATTGTCCTCCAAACTACTCTCAGAGCTTGGATACCAGGACACTGTTCATCCCTGCTGCAGTATGTGGCTCCTCATCTGCAGTTCTACTCGGTGGCCGCCCTGGAGGATGGGAGGGATCTTTTGAAATGTTTTTTTGAAAGTGGTCACAAAGTGTCAAAGAAATGATTGCAATGGTGTCAGGAAATGGTTGCATATCTTGGTTGTGTACTCTCAAAAGGAGAAAGGAAAGTCAATCACAAAAGAGCTATGGTTCTTGTGGGTCTGCCCCGCCCACTTACTAAGAAAGACATGCTTACCTTTCTTGGTATGATTGGTTACTGCCGCCAATGAATACCTGACTGTTCCTACTATGACAATCTCCTGAGACAAGCCATAGGTTCAGACATGCCAGACTGTATAAAATGGTCAGATGAAATGTGCAATGCTTTTGTGTATTTGAAAAATGCTATGGTAATGGCTCCAGGGCTCGGCCTCCCTAATTATGGAAAAAAAAATGTTTTATTTGTTTGCAAGGGAAAATTGTAAGACTTTGTCAGGTGTCCTCGCTCAGGAACATGGAGGCAATTTGCGCCCTATTGTTTTTTTTCCTCAAAGATGGTTCCGGTGCAGGTTCAGGGCATGCCTGTGTGTCTCAGAGCTCTCGTGTCCTGTGTGATGATGGTTCAGATGACCACTTCTTTCACTCTGGGGCAGGACACGACACTTCACACCACCAACAATGTATCAATCCTATTGAAAAATGTACATACACAGCACATGTCTGCTCAGAGGTTGAGTGGCTATGAGGTGATCGTGCTGTCTAATCCAAAATTGCACATCAAATATGCTTCTCCCACTGCAGGACCAGCACCAATCTTAAATGCCCTTTAGAATTAAAAGGAGAGCAGGATGAGGTTGTGCCACAACATGATTGCATAAACCTCATTCACCAAGACACATCACCCAGGTCTGATTTATCTTTCACAGCACTGCAGAGCACACACAGGCCAACCAACAGATAGCCAAGGGAAATGCTCTGGCTGGTTTAGCTGCTAAACAAGCTGCTATTTCACAAAATGCACAGATCTAAATGCCCATGCTAGCCCCAGAATTGCCCTTCTATGATCAGGATCTTTCAGATTTGCAGGGATGTGCAGAAGAAGCTGATCTTAGGGATTGGGACAAAATAGGTGTGCAGAAAGATCCAAAGACTGGACTTCTCTGCAAAGAGGGGAAGCCATGTATACCCAGTAGCTAGTGCATCACTTTTTATTTCCCAGTACCATGGAATAGGTCACAGAGGCTGGAAGGCCACTTGTGAACTATTGGAGAAAGATTTTTATTTTCCAGAACTTTCCTGAAGGATTAAAGATTATGTATCAAGATGCATCACATGTATCAGGAGCAACCCACACAAGGCCAAACACTCCTTTTACACATTTGCAGATTGACTTCACACACATGCCCAAACTAGGCAAAAGACAGAAATATCTTTTGGTAATTGTGAACATTTTCTCAAGATGAGTTGAACTTTTTGTAACCACAAAAGAAGATGCACAAACAGTAGTGAGGATCCTCATTCAGGAAATCATTCCTCGATGGGGATGCCCACTTCAAATAAACTCAGACAATGGACCTTGTATCAAGGGTCTGCCAGGACTTGGTAAAAACTCTCAAGATAGAATGGTAGTTTCACATTCCCTACCACCCTCAAAATTCAGGGATAATAGAATGAACAGAACAATTAAAAAGACAAAATAAGAAAGGCCACAGGAGGAACATTTGCCAACTGGAAGAAGGTCCTCACAGCAGTCCTGGCAGAAATAAGAATGACCCCTTCCAAGACAACAGGGTATTCACCTTTTGAAGTCTTGATGGGTCTACCTTTCCCCACCCCATAGGCCAGAGCACCTTTAATGATAGAAAAGGGAGATTTAGACTTAATACAGGAAGAATATGTAAGGAAATTGGTTGAAACATTCGATACAGTTGAGAGAAATGTTGCTCGCACCTCTCCTTTTTCTTCACAGGAAGCTACTCACCTCTTTAAGGTGGGAGACACCGTGGTGGCCCAAGGCCCAGTAGCTGAACAGAAGTAAGAAGAGTATCCCTTTGGACCTCCTACCACAGTGGTTGCAGTGAACAGAACAGCCATCCCAGTGGAAAATTGCCAGTCCTGGATCCATGCCAACAGAGTGAAAAAGGTTGCCCAAAGCCCCAAGAGCTGGAAGGAGATCTTGGATACAGGAGGCCCTCAAGCAGAAGTCCAAGCAGAGGAAGGAGGAGTTCCTGGGAAAGCAGGTCCGGCCAGAGAAGATGACCTCACTTATTTCACCAAAGACTTCTGGCAAGGCATTTTGCCTCCTGATCCTGATCTCTCTGACAGTGTTCCTACCCACCTGAAGATTTGGGTGCAATTAAAAGTATCTGTGGGAACACACACACACACACACACACACACACACAAACACACAAGAGAGCATTACAGTGACACAAGCTAGAATCAAGAGAGAGACTGGAGATAGTTTTACTGATAAGATGCTTTTGCTGAAATTTAAGTATGCTTATGCTCGGGAAAAAATCAGGGTATGAAGAATGTAGGATATGTAACAAATTACATCCTAGCACTGCCTGAATTTCCCTTTTGTCTGTACCTTTAAATATTTCCTCCTTTCTCAAGGAGACTCCTCCTCCTGTATTCCTGACTAACATATCCACTCTGTACATAAACAACTTTGTTACCTTTCCAATAGCAGGTAGAAGTAATTCCCCTGATTGGTGTTTTAATTTAGGGAATGAGACACAGACTAGGCCTTCTTTCTGCAGCAGGTCAATATTTAACATCAAGATGTGGGAATGCCTGCTCACTGTTTCAAGTATCTGACCCAGGGCTAAACTGTACTTTGCATAACTTTTCTTCTTTCCCTAAAAATGTAGGTGAAATATTGCACCAATAATCGTGACACAGGACAAGTACACTCATGAGATTGTCGCTAAGAGACCTTTTGCACTAGGACAAAGTATTTATGTATGTTGTGGGAAAGTGTGTTATCCCTGGGTGCCCCTTCATATTAAGGGATGGTGTTACCTTGCATACTTGGTACCTGTCATGGGAGTGGTAGGGGATGATAAAAGGGGACATCCCTTAGAGGTCAGCTCCAGCAGGAAGCTAGGGACATTGCTAAACCATGGAGCCCATTTGCCAATGCAGAATTTGGGCTTGGAGGTATATTTTAATGGTTAAAAGACATTGTCCTTGTTATTGCTATGATGATATTTATCCTTGCTCCGATTCTTTACCTCTGCTTTAAGTGTTGCACTTGCATAGTTGCACGCCTTCAATCTCCCGATAAGGTTCTATCCTACATGACATACATGAAGAGTCATCAGGCAATCAACGCCACAACACCAAAGTAGTATTAAGACACAACATAGAATGTAGAGATCATCTTATATGATCTAAGAGGGGATTGAAGGGATATTTAGCTTAACCGCTTTCATTCTTTAAGAAATTTAGTTTCCATTTTATGTCTCTCTCTAACATCCACCTCACAAAATGTATGCTCAAGTTTTGCTACTCTAGTTTCGTTTCCCATGTTACTGTTATCTTCTTTTAGTTGTTTCGTTTCTTGGAAAGCACATGATTTTGAGGAATTGCTAGTTTCACTTTTATTGTAGGCTGTACTTGTATATGATTGGATAATCTGTATGACACGTTCAAAGGGTGGTACTTTCTGAAAGCCCCCTTTAAATATTCACACCAAAGAATAAAGATTAGATTTGCTCGGAGAGACTTTGTTGTTTTGTGTCATTGTCTCAATGGGCTAATCTCCCAGGCCTGTGTGGGGATTGAACGTCACACTTTGACAGACATGAAGGGGTTAAGAAATCACCTTTAGACAATCTACATTTTCCTTCACTATGCTTTCACATCTTAATTTAGTTCACATATCACCATATACAGGTGCAGCTCAAAAAATTTGAACATCATCAAAAAGTTAATTTCAGTAATTCAATTCAAAAATGTAAAATCATTATATACTGTACATGCATTACACACAGGGTGATATATTTCAAGCATTTCTTTCTTTGAGTTACAGCTAGTGAAAACCCAAAATTCAGTACCTCAAAAAATGTGATTGTTACATAAAACCAAGAAAGAAAAAGGGATTTTTAATACAGAAATGTTGGCTTACTGAAAAGTATGAAACGTATGTCCATGTACAGTTTAGTATGCACTCAACACTTGGTTGGAGCTCCTTTTGCATGATTACTGCATCAATGTGGCGTGGCATAGAGCCGATCAGCCTGTGGCACTGCCGAGGTGTTATGGAAGCCCAGGTTGCTTTAATAGAGGCCTTGAGCTCGTCTGCATTGTTGGGTCTGGTGTGTCATCTTCCTCTTGATAAAACCCCACAGATTCTCTATGGGGGTTAGGTCAGTTAAACCTCTCCATAAAACTAGTCAGCGAAAGGGAAACATGAAGTGCTCTAGAATTTCCTGGTAGAGGGCTGTACTGACTTTGGACATGAAAAAAACACAGTGGACCAACACAAGCAGAAGACATGACTCCCCAAATCATCACAAACTGTGGAAATTTCACACTGGACCTCATGCAACTTGGATTCTGTGCCTCTCCACTCTTCCTCCAAACTCCAGGGCCTTGATTTCCAAATGAAAAATGTACTTTCATCTGAAAAGAGGACTTTGGGCCACTGGGCAACAGTCCAATCCTTTTTCTCCTTAGCCCAGGTGAGACGCTTCTGACTAGACTTGTGCACAATGGAAAATTTTGTTTAGTTTCGGTTTGTTGTCCTTCGCAAAATACATAATTTCATTCTTATATTCATTATTTTACGTTAATACATTTTCAGATAATTCGTTATTATTCATAGCGTGTCCATATTCGTTGTACTGAATCTTGAATCATGTCGAATTAATTCGTTATATGCGCTATAATTTCGTTCGTATTTGTTGAAATTCGATATTTATGTATGCATATACATTCGTGATAATGATTCGTAGTTTGTAAAGTCGTTTGTTTATTGAATCTTTTAACAAACACAATGACAATATATCTTCTCTTCTGCTCAAATGCAATACAACACCCTTCTAACTCAGTTCTCAGGAATGCACTTTGTCAGTAATCCAACCTCCGGCACAAAATTAATCAGCTGATTGGACTATAAGATTTACTTTGAGCTAACCTTTTGTTTCATTAGATCTTTAAAGAATTACCGAATCATGTTGAATTAATTAGTTATATCCACTATAATTTCTTTCGCATTCGTTGTAACTCGTTATTTTTTTATTCGGACATTCGGATGAATCAGAATGTCCGAAAGATGCAAAATTTGGCCGAATTTTGATTGGTTACAAAACGAATCGCACAAGCCTACTTCTGACATTGTCTTTGTTTTAGGAGTGGCTTGCTACAAGGAATGCAACAGTTGTAGCCCATCTCCTGAATACGTCTGTGTGTGGTGGCTCTTGAAGCACACCAGCCGTAGTTCACTCATTGTGAATCTCTCAAAATTCTTAAATGGCCTTTGCTTCACAATCTTCTCAAGGCTGCGGCTTTCCCTGTTGCTTGAGCACCTTTTTCTACCACAGTGTTTCCTTCCACTCAACTTTCCATCAATATGCTTGGATACAGCACTTTAGCAATGACCTTTTGTGATTAACCCTCGGCCAGGTCACCTAAGTCCAGGTGCACCCTGTTGGGGTCAGGAGTGCACCGCTGAGGTACAAGACCCTGCGGCTGACTGCTGTGCATTACACTCTGGGTGGTTCAGGAAAGCAGGTACTCTGGAGCACCAACTCAGATCACACTGGGAGCTAGAACATGAGATTTCCGAGGGTGCGGAATCTAAGAGCCAGTGAGTGTTCACCAGGGCCCCTGAGGGTGGGGATAGACTTTGCTGCAGTCTGGCTCCAGGTCGCGACACACAGGGTCTTCCAACTCCCACTCAAAGTAGACTACTGGAGGATAGAAAAGAAAGCAGCAGCCCGGGACAACAAAGATAGTCAGGAGATAAGTCAAAAATGTCAGGAAAACAAGTAGATAGGGATAGTCAAAGAACACGCCAAAGGTCGGGATATGAAGCAGACGAGGACAGTCAAGAACAAGCCAAGGTTGGTAAACAGGATCAGATGTAGGACACACAGAAATGAGTACACGGAAGCCAAACACACAATATTGATCAGCAAGGCTTGCACAGGTAATATAGTGTTCCTAATTAGAAGCTGGGGTGGAGCCATGCTTGAGGGAAAATTACTTAAGCATACAGGTGAACAGTATTACAGCAACAAAACAAAAGCACACCTGCGCAGGAACCCTAGAAGTCAAAAAGAGAAAGGAAAAAGAGAGCGTGCACCGTTCTTGTGCATTATCCTTTAGGTACGTATTTATTGAAGACAAAAAAACTACTCACAAACAATCATATAAAATCTTGCAGTAAGACAGTAAAAGTAGTCATCAAGTGGCAGCATCCAATACTAGATGAACGGGACTCTCCAGAGGTCGCACCACTCACCAACAGTTGACGCATTTCGAGGGGACCAACACCTCTTCTTCAGAGCTCTGTAGTGGGCTCTCCTTCAGCAGTCCCTGAATTAATGCCCAAAAAGCACTTGCACACTTAAATAGGTATCACATGTGCACGCCCATATGCACCTGCAGACAATAGACTGAAACCTAAACCACTCCACTTCTCTGCACAGCTTAACTATCAGTTGCAGAAAAAAAAATATATATATATAATAATAATACTACATAACAATAAACATGGGGGGGGGGGTGTGAGGAAAACACTCGGGCTAACAGCCCCCCTCCTTTTTTTTTTTTTTTAAAGACTATATATAACTTACCACACCAGGGGTCACCACCGCTAGTTTCCATATGCCCACAGGATACATACTGATAGTAATAATAGTAGTAGTCAGTCCTCCATTAACCAGCCTGGAACGCACATCACCATTTTGCGTTCCAGGCACTAGACAGGGGGCAAGCGCAGGGGCATCAACTCAGCGACATTCAGCGCACACTAATTTGTAAGCCCCAAGCTATAAAACAGCAGTTGCGGTCCACGAGGCGCAATTAAACTAGAATGAATTAAATACAAATAAAAAAATGTATTAAATAAAAAATAAAAAAACTATCTCTAAAGAGCATATATACTAGATAATTACCAAATAATTAAAAAATTACCAAATAATTATATGCCTAAATGGGGAGCTCAAAGTTAACTGATAGAAGCAGCAGATAAATTAGAAAAAATAGATTTAAAATAAAAATAAATGACAAAAAAGGAGAAGAAAAAATTATTATAAATCTCAAAGTAAAATATCAAAATTAAATTTTCACGAATGCATGGGCATATGTGCGTGCTTGCTCTTATTTTGGTCACCACGCGCTGGTGACGCGTGCACGCACATATGCCCATGCATTCGTGGCGATTTAATTTTGATATTTTACTTTGAGATTTATAATCATTTTTTCTTCTTTTTTTTCATTTATTTTTATTTTTATTTTAAATCTATTTTCTTTTAATTTATCTGCTGCTTCTATCAGTTAATTTTGAGCTCCCTATTTAGGCCCCAATCGGCCTATTTAGGCTGTTCCTGCATTGTGCTTGGTGCTGTCCAATCTGCAGCTCCCTGTGTCCTAGTACCCGTTATCTCGTTGGAAGCTTCTGATCTCCTGACTACCCGGCTTGACCTTTGGATTATCCTGTCTTCTGCCTGCCTTGACCCCGGCTTGTCTTTGACCTTGAACCTGCCTGCTCCTCTGTACTGCACTGCCTGTCTGTTGCTGACCTTGCCCGTGACGACACTTGCCTATTCAGCTGCCAGCATCTGCATCAAGACCTTTGGGCCTCTCCTTCTGCAGCAACCTGCTAGGCTCTCATACCACTCTGCACTCCCATGCCTCCTGTCCATACTACCAGGGGCCGCGAACCAGATACGCATGGAGGCCTTCCCCTGCTATCTCGGGCTCATCAGTCAGGTACGTGTAGTCTGACACTGCAGCTGGTAGTATATATGTATGTATATATATATATATATATATATATATATATATATATATGTATGTATATATATGTATATACAGTGGTGTGAAAAAGTGTTTGCCCCCTTCCTCATTTCCTGTTCCTTTGCATGTTTGTCACACTTAAGTGTTTCGGAACATCAAACCAATTTAAACAACAGTCAAGGACAACACAAGTAAACACAAAATGCAATTTGTAAATGAAGGTGTTTATTATTAAAGGTGAAAAAAAATCCAAACCATCATGGCCCTGTGTGAAAAAGTGATTGCCCCCCTTGTTAAAACATACTATAACTGTGGTTGTCCACACCTGAGTTCAATTTCTCTAGCCACACCCAGGCCTGATTATTGCCACACCTGTTCACAATCAAGGCATCACTTAAATAGGAGCTGCTTGACACAGTAAGGTCCACCAGAAGATGCTTAAAAGCTACACATCATGCCGAGACCCAAAGAAATTCAGGAACAATTGAGAAAGAAAGTAATTGAGATCTATCAGTCTGGAAAGGGTTATAAAGCCATTTCCAAAGCTTTGGGAATCCAGCAAACCACAGTGAGAGCCATTATCCACAAATGGCGAAGACATGGAACAGTGGTGAACCTTCCCAGGAGTGGCCGGCCGCCCAAAATTACCCCAAGAGCGCAGCGACGACTCATCCAAGAGGTCACAAAAGACCCCACAACAACGTCCAAGGAACTGCAGGCCTCACTTGTCTCAGTTAAGGTCAGCCTTCATGCCTCCACCATCAGGAAAAGATTGGGCAAAAATGGCCTGCATGGCAGAGTTCCAAGGAGAAAACCACTGCTGAGCAAAAAGAACATCAAAGCTCGTCTCAATTTCTCCACAACACATCTTGATGATCCCCAAGACTTTTGGGACAACATTCTGTGGACCGATGAGACAAAAGTGGAACTCTTTGGAAGGTGTGTGTCCACGTATATCTGGCGTAGAAGGAACACTGCATTTCATAAAAAGAACATTATACCAACAGTAAAATATGGTGGTGGTAGTGTGATGGTCTGGGGCTGTTTTGCTGCTTCAGGACCTGGAAGACTTGCCGTGATAAAAGGAACTATGAATTCTGCTGTCTACCAAGAGATCCTGAAGGAGAATGTCCGACCATCTGTTCGTGTACTCAAGCTGAAACGAACTTGGGTTCTGCAGCAGGACAATGATCCTAAACACACCAGCAAGTCCACCACCGAATGGCTGAAGAAAAACAAAATGAAGACTTTGGAGTGGCCTAGCCAAAGTCCTGACCTGAATCCTATTGAGATGTTGTGGTATGACCTTAAAAAGGCCGTTCATGCTCGAAAACCCTCTAATGTAACTGAATTAGGACAATTCTGCAAAGATGAGTGGGCCAAAATTCCTCCAGGACGCTGTAAAAGCCTCATTGCACGTTATCGCAAACACTTGGTTGCAGTTGTTGCTGCTAAGGGTGGCCCAACCAGTTATTAGGTTTAGGGGGCAATCACTTTTTCACACAGGGCCATGATTGTTTGGATTTTTTTTCACCTTTAATAATAAACACCTTCATTTACAAATTGCATTTTGTGTTTACTTGTGTTGTCCTTGACTATTGTTTAAATTGGTTTGATGTTCCGAAACACTTAAGTGTGACAAACATGCAAAGGAACAGGAAATGAGGAAGGGGGCAAACACTTTTTCACACCACTGTATATATATATATATGGCTCTAACTCAATGAGAAACGCAAGTATTTAAAACATTGCACCAAAACCATGAGCAGAAACTGTCTCAAAGTTTTGCCTACTGGTTCATGGGATAAACCTGCATCAAATAAAGTAGTAATAAAAACCTAGGCTAGGATACCTATCAGGTATGCCACTGATATATGTAGGGCACCCAAATGATGAAAAAGTTGGTCACTTTGTGTCACAAAATATGGAGAATAGAACTGATGGCACTTCAGATGTTCACTTGTATACAAAGAAAAGCTCCCCCAATCAGACCATATGCTCCCTCGAGCATAGTCCATGGACTATGGGGTGGCCTACATATATCTAACAGTGGCATACTGTCAGGGCTGGGCTCAGCACTTCCTTCTCTGAGCTGGCCACTCAGCTATTGGCTATCTCTCCACAGTTACTCAACTGTTGATATCCTGCTCGTCAATCCTGCCTACTTAAGCCATCCAGTCCAGAGGTTCTCTGCCTTCAGCTTAGTCAACATCACAGAAACTATCTCCTGTGATCCTGTTCAAGACTTGCTTTGTTGACATCCCTTCTGGCTCCAGATCCTGCTTGCTGTTTCACTACGTTGATCCATGACTTCTGGCTTGGCTGACTATCCATTCAGGTTACTGAAGTTTGGCTATGTTTTGACTACGTTTGTTCTTTTTACTTTTATTATTAAACAAGTGTGATTCAACTGTCTCGGCTTGATTTCATGGTTTCTGGCACAAACCTGATATGTATCCTACACTGGGTTTATATTACTACTTTATTTGATGCTGGTTTGTCCCATGGGCCAGTAGGCACAACTTTAGGAGACAGTTACCTCGCATGGTTTTACCCTTCTTATTGAGTTAAAGCCTTGTATACAGATTTATAAAAAAAAACACATGGTTCTGATGAAGCTGCAGCTCCCGCAAAATGCGTTGACCACAAGTGAATTCATACATTTATTTACAAAACTAACCAGCTCTGAACTGTTTAAAGGCTTTTTCTTCCTTGTATACTTCTGCAAGAATGTTTTTAGTGTTGTTTTTATCATACACTATAATACAATTTTGTAATTTTATACATGAAGGTTTAAGAGGGGTTCTAACTGGCATATATAAAGTCCCTTTATCGCTAAACTTTATCCAGAAATATATCAATTGTTTTTTCAGCCAACTTTTTTCATTACTAAAGTACATAGTTTGTTAATGCAGGTGCAATTCATTTCCTATTAACATGTCCTGTCCTGTCCTTTACTGTACAATGGTTAACCGTATTATTTGACAGCTTTGAATTTTGTTGCTTGCACCATGAAAGCATGATGGCCTAGGGATGAACATGGAATTATCTACAGAATGCAATAATCTGATAAACATGTAAAATGATATCCCTCAGCATGTCCCACTTTAAATTTACTAGAAAGCAGTTATTAAACATCATGCAGCAAGTTGATCATTCATTTAGCCGTTTCATACTAGAACGCAGTGTGGCAAACTCACGATCCGTGCGCGTTTCCCACATCATGTTCAAACCGCACCACCTTTGCGATCTGCAGTGGGTGTCAGTGCAACATTAATGACACCTTAAATGCAGTGGTTTGCCTACACTGGATTGCATGGTACAAAACGACCATGCGATCAGGTTGTAGTGAGTTTCTAAAATTGGTGCATGCACGACTTTAGTGTAATGCAGTACAGTTTGAGCTCATAATGAAAGGGCTCAAACTACACTGCACTGAATCTTATTGCACAGGAATGCAGTGTGATTTCTGTGTGATTGATAGGAGATTCATAGTGTGAACCAGGGCTTAATGTATTTATTTAATTGGCCCTGCAAGACATTAGCAGTTTTACAAAAAAAATTTCCATTTTTTATTGAAGTTTACACAGTTCAATGTCTCACTGTAGAATACTGTGAAATGGAAGAATTGAACAAATACACATTTGGAGATAATCAGTGTTTCTTTTTTTGGTCCTCTAAACTTTTGACTGATCAATAGCTGAAAAATTATTTTGCAGATATAATAGCTGAATGCGCTTTTATTAAATATTGTTTGGAAAGTTCTTCCTAATCTAAAGGTTAATGTACACAATTCACCTGCTTTTAACACTGAATAAATTACCTGGTATGTGTAAGGAACTTTATGTTTCCCTGATCATGTTTTCCTGTGATTGAATGTTCCTGGGTTTAGCGAAATACAGCTAAATTTAGAACGGTTTTACTTTACTTGAATGTGCATTGATGTGCAAGGGAGGCTATGTTCACAAAATCCACCTTAGCCCAACTACAGGACCATACAGGTATATGCTATAGTTATTGACTTTGTATATTTGGTGAACATTCGCCCTCCTCTGGACCACGTAAATGTCCCTTATTACTATGGGCATTCTCACAATATGAGTTAACCAGAGATCCATGTTTCTCCACCTGTTCCTTTACCTTGCATCTTGGAGTATTGATACTTATTTTTCACAAGGACATTATCATTGAATGGCTATTGGATTGTCTTCCTTTTGCATTGCAATGCATTGAACTCTTTAGCCCCATACACACTATCAGATTGTCTGCTGATTTTTTCCTTCAGATTTACCAAAACCATGTAGTACAAGGGCCTGCCTGATTGAATACACATTGAAACCCCTAAGGTTTGACCTCATATGGTTTTGGTAAATCTGATGGAAAACATCAGCAGAAAATCTGATAGTGTGTATGGGGCTTTAGTCTCCATAGTTTCATTTATCTCCATTACTAACTGATTATTTGATCTTTTTTTTTACTTAATCATCATGCAATGATGTTTTTAAGCGTGCATGATGTGGGTTTTGGTAAAACATTTTAATGCATTACACAATTTGCAGTTATTTACATTTTGTTATATTGTTGATTAATAAAATGGGAATTTATTACAATCCAGTGAGTAACGTTAGAGACATTCTATGAAGTTCTTTGGTGGTTGAGTTAAAATCAGGCCTTTTAACTCAGTTTTTCAAGTTGTATATTTACTGATATACTCTCACTGTTTGGAGCATTCACGCTTATTCTTATTATTATAATCTCTGTAGGTGATTTATGGGTCAATCTTGGCGTGCCTATTCTAGTGTTCAAAGCCAAATGTAGGCACAGTTATCATTGTTAAAGTGTAACAAAACAACTACAGCTATGGTGCTGTGTACTGTAGACTGCTGTTGGTGGAACATATGGTTTAGGTATTATATTAGCTACATCTCAAACAAACTTGTTTGTGAGGTAGCAATAAGGAATTTTGCATGTGACAAGATTAAGCTGTAATATACTGTAAATGTTTTGTTACACTTTAAAAATGATAACTGAAAATTTAGTAGACTTTTTCTTTTCGGTCCCAACTCCCCTAGCAGGTTAAGCCTAAAATATACATCTAGTGAACGAGGTCCCTATTGATGCCTGCCCCCTATTTATGTCAATGTAATTCCTGACCATCAGCCTAACAGAAGAGTTTTACAATAAAGTTGCTAGTGCTAGTAGATCAACTAGAGACTAATGAGATCACTGGCAGAGCAACAACAATATAGATCAAACATAGAGCAGCCTCAGGGAAGGTTCATGCTTACAATTAAACAAGCCTTCAGGCATAAAGGAAAATGATACAGCAAATGTCAAAGGAGGAAAAAGGTAAAGCTCCCAATCTACCAAGCTAGAAGGTTATTCACACTACGATCCACTAAGAGTCAGTAGAATGCTTTTATCAAAGAATTGCCCTGGATAGCTCGGGGGGGGGGGGGGGGGGGGGGCGGTTGGATGGAGACAGAAAAAGAGTATAACCATGCATACATTTCTTCTATGAGAGAACCTCCTTGTTGAAAAATGCGTTCTGTTTCTCTATCCACTCAGCTGCATCTTTTTTTTTTAATAAAACCAAATTTAAGACACAATAAAACTTCATTTGGGTAACTTCATAGCAGGGACAGATTGCTCCACCCACTACTTCCCCAACAACTGCTTTAGGTGCTGGCAAAGGAACCAAACGAAAAATAAGGGAAACCAGAAACAGGACTTTCCAGTACCAAAATATAGAACTAGATGACCAATATATACCTTAAGTAGAAATAGAATAACCATCCTTTATTGATATATTAATATGAAAAAGCTTAAAACAAGCTATAACATCACAATAATGAAAACTGTTTTTTTTTAAAAAACCCACAGTACCCACCGTATAAAACTTGCACATATAGACCAATGGATTATTAGGATAATTAGGACACCTTTTTTTAAATGACAAGTCTTCCTCAGGAAGTTTTCAAAAAAGAGTTCCGCAATAAACACATGTGTAAACAAATAACAAAAAAGAAAATAAGCATATTGAAAATTCATACATAAAGGCATGCAATTACACAGATGTGCAACTCACATATAGTGTTAAGCATGCACGAGATATTCTTGAATATCTCCAGGAGACACTCACACACACACACCAGTCCACATGAAGCACAAGTCCTTCATGGTCCTTCAGGGTGTGAATTTAGTCTGTTAAGGATTAAAACAAGAAAGAAAATGCCAAGAAAGTAGTACAGTGTAACTTAACATCAGTGTGACATTGCTAGTGGAGCTCAACGTCAATGCCCCTAATCACTTTCTCCAAAGGATGAATGTAATTTCCCTAAAACAGTCAAAGCAAGATGTCCTTATAACTTGTTTAAGCTCTTTAATATTCTTATATCCATAGAGGATTATTTTTTTTCTACTTCTATATTTTGGTACATGGCTTCCGCTGTGATTGGAGACATCGGGAGCAAATCAGCATGTCTGGTGGCTGTGATGGCCGCCGCGACCCGTCGATCGTTCACAGGAGATACGGAGCAGTGGTGTGCCTATATAAACAAGGCACACTGCTGATCTGTCAGAGAGGAAAAGAGAGATCTTTTTCGACTGAGACACAATTTCGGTTTTCTGCCACAGTAATACTTCTCCCAACAGTTAGAAAGCACTTCCAAGAACACACTTAACCCCTACCCTGCCAGTGTCATTTATACGGGGATCAGTGCATTTCTTTAGCACTGATCACTATATTGGTGTCAATGGTCCCCATAAAGCATTACTTAGAGTCAGATTTCTTTGCCACAATGTCACAGTCCCACTAAAAATCGTGATTACTAGTAAAAAAAAAAAAAAATGTCATAAATTTAACCCATAGTTTTCTTAGGTTCTGTGGTCATATTTACCTGGTTCTGAGGAAGCCATCGGCGAAATGTGTCAACCAGTGTTTATGATTTTGACTACTAAAGTATACTAGAACATGTGTTTTAATTTTAATTAATTTTTATATGTGTAGGGTTTGGATTTTGTATCAATAAAATTAGAAATGTATTAAAAATTGTTTGCACATCTTGTTCAGGTACCGGTATAGTCAGTTTTCTCCTTCCCTTTTTGTTTATGCTATTTGGGATGAGGTACCCCTTAGCTTTAATCATATATCTTGGTTAACCCATAGTTTGTAGACGTGATAACTTTTGCGATAACTTTTGCACAAACCAATCTATAAATATTTATTGGGATTTTTTTACCCAAACTATGTAGCAGAATACATATTGACCTAAATTGATGAAGAAATGTGATTTTTTAATTTTTTTTATTGGATATGTTTTATAGCAGAAAGTAAGATAGATAAAGCAATATAGATAAAAATACCAAAACAAAATGGCATGGATGTCCCTGCCAAAATCCACACCAGTCCATTCAGGTCTAGTATGGATATTAAGGGGAACCCTGCACCAATTTTAATTTACTCTGAACAGCAGTGTATATATATATAGGAAAGGGCCCTGCTGTGAAATATTATATCAAGAATTGTAATTACAATCCCCTGTTAAACAGGGGCAAAAAAATTGGGCCTTGGGTAGTGGTAGTGGTGCCCTAAACCAAAAGTTTTGTTGGAAGCTAGCACCATCAAGATTGAGGAGGAATAGGATAGTCAGCATAGGCAGTCTTCAAGGGATCATCCAAAGCAAATTAAACCAGCTACATCAGCATCAGGTGCTTGATAGCTACTGATCTAAGACTGATCCATTTTTATGAATGTGAGTCTGTCAACGGAGTCTGTGGGCAGGCGCACTCTTTGATCTCTTACAAACCCTCCAGCAGCAATGAATGTGCATTCAGAAAGGTTTCTTGTACCATACAGGGCTGCCTTTTATTCTTTAGTCTCCTCATATGTGTTTTCCCTTACCTTGGTCTTTTTCAATTTTGAGTGCCTCCCATGTCTCCATTTTTGTTAGTGTTCTGTTCCCCTCTTGTTTGCCCATGTGGGGGATCTAGACCCTATTGCCTGAGGCATCCCAGGCCTCCCTTTAGGGAAAGAATGGCTGTTTTTCCTTGGCCAGGGCACCCTGGATGACATCATCGGGCTGTGCTGGCCATTGGGAGTTCCTGACCGCCATCTTGCTTATGGGCAAAAGCTCCCTCTTCCCAGCAAAAGCTCTTTTGGCACTACCTACTGCTTTTTAAGAGGTAGAACACCAAAAAAAAAAGAGAAATGCATATTCATTAATATTTATTTATGGGTAAAAAAAAAAAAACACCACAAACAACTCTTTTTTGTTTTTTATGAAGGCATATTTTATGTTTTTCTCTCCTGTCAAAAGCCCTTCTCTCTCTACTGCTATTTTCCTTTCTGGTTCTCCTCATTTCAGCTGGCCATCCTAATTGTCTTCAAGCTATGAGTTAGTCACAGCTTATGCAAAAAGACCCACAAATTCAAAAATGTACGGGACCACTGTGTTGGTAAGTTTTCAGGAAAAGAGTGCCTCCTTATGCGGATTGCTTTGAGTTTTTGCAGCCCAGCATGCTCATGCTCTCAAAGATCAAGAGCCAGGGAAAGGCGGACGGTCTGGTCTTCGAAAAAGCATAGTCTTAGAGGTCGCCTCTTCCCCAAAGCAACGCCAACACCCCAGCAAGAGTTCTGCAGGGCCTGTGGCAGTGTCTGTACCCAATAAGTTGGTGAGTAAAGACTGCCTAGAGGAATTTGCAGTTAACAGGTAACGCCAAATGTCTATTATTTATGGTGCGAGATTCTATTTTGAACTCACTTCAATTATCCCGGCCAGGCAGCCCCCTCCTAGTTGCTACTAGAAGAGCAACCTGGCACCTTGGTCTGTGGCACTCAACTACTCAGTTATGGCAAGTGGGCAGCCTGCAGATAATAGTAGCTCCTCTTCATCAGAGGGAAACCCGGAGCTGCTTGGTTTACATTTTTTCTCCTTCGTGGAACAGTGTACATGCATGGCCACCTGGATACACTGTTCCACAAAGGAGAAAAAAAACTGATACCAAGCAGCTCCGGGTTTTCCTCTGAAAAACTAATATTTACCCTTTCTTCAAAATGGCAATCCCTCCGTTTATGGAAATGTCATCAGAGGGATGCCAAAGTCTGAAGAGAGTTTCTTGTTTGATTATCTTTACAGGTTTTATCCCTGTCAGAGACCAGATATAGCATCGCTGAAATCCACTGCTCTTCCTCCAGACAATTTCTCTCCCACAGAGCTTCCAAATCCACCGCAAAAGCAGGTTGGCTGCTACAATACTTAGACACTTCAGGCTCAGAGGATCCTCGTCCCGATCCCATTCACAGGGAAGATTGCATGTTTTTTACCCAACCCTGTTTGTAGTTCTCAGGGGATGGTGGCTAGTGTCCAGTTGCAGATCAGCAGAGGTTGAACCTTTTTAGCCCTCTTAGAGATCTTTAAGATGGAGTCCATTCAAACATTACAACCAGACAGCTGGATGCTACTGCTGGATCGTCATGATGCCTATCCTCAATTCCCACTTTTTTTCTTTCCTTTTATTTCCAAAATAAGCAAGTTTGGCAATCGGTTAGACGCATTTCCACTTTAACAGCCTACTTTTTGGCTTATAAATATCTCTACGAATGTTTGCAAGGGTCTCAGTGCCATGTCAGCTCCACTCAGAGAACAGGTTTGCCACTGCCTGGACATCCTATCGAGAGGACTGGAACAATTGCTTTTGCACCAAGAGGTCCTCATATATACCCCTGCAGAGATATGGCTGGGTTATCAACTTCTGGGGAAAAAGGGAAAGCAAAGCAAACTTTCTCCAACCCGTTAGTGTACCTGGGGTTGCTCTGCCAGTGCTTCTGTTTTGCTTCCATCAGAGAAAGTGGTGACAGTCAGGAACAGAATTCTGGGGACTGATATTCCTGTTTGTTTGATGGCTTCTAAATGCCTCAGTCATCTGGGAACAACGTTGTCTTGCATACTGATGATTCTTTGGGTGTATGGGCACCTGCACAAGTTTCAACAAGGATTCTTCCCACAAGGGAGCAAACAGGATCTAGCACAGTTAATAACGGTGTCACTCAGGAGTAGCAGTCCGCAGTGATGGCAAGACTTTGAGAAAATCAAGACTTGTTAGAACCGTTAGACTGGATAATTGTTACGAATCATGTCTGCAAGACAGCCTGGAAGGTGCACTGCAGGGGATTGTCGGTCAAGGCAAGCAGAGATTCCCAGCCAACACAGATCCTAACACAGACAGACCTCTTCACTTCCCACAGTAATCACAAACTTTGGGTGTGTCTGACTTTGTTTCTGCACCCCAAAGCGCAGGGGGCTCTGGTCTCTCCTTATGGCTGCAATCTAGCCTATATATTTTTTCCCCAACACCTCTCGTAATGAGATTCCTCGAGTCTGTCAAGGGAAAACATGGTTGTCATAGCCAATCCTCCATATTGGCCAGGAAGCCCTCGGTTTTCCCTGGCCATTCATTACAGGATACAGAAGACATTTCCACTCCACAACATACGCAGACTGGCTCTGCAAGCAGGGGAGCTAAAAGGAGAGGCTGGATAACTTAGGTTGCTCCAAATTCGCTGCATAAGGATCTTTACCTTGTTTTGTGTGAGAAGGGACTCTACTTACAACATCTATGCCTAAATCTGGAACAAGTTTGCGTTTTTTTGGTAGGGCGAGACATTAATCTCACTGACCCTCTTGTGACAGCTGTTCTATACTTCCTCTAGGCCGTATTGGACATGAGCCTTAGCCTATCCTCATTGAGATTGCAAGTGTTGGCTATACATCGGCAATAACAAATTTAAATGGGCCAAGAATCCTTCAGTTTGCACAACTTTTGAAGGCAGTCGCGAGGATTTGGTCACCAAGGAAAGGAGATCTATTGGTGTTGCAGAATCTTGTGTCAGTTCAACCATTTTTTCCAACAGAGCAGTGATTGGTATGGGCCATTATCTACAAGGATATATATATATAAAGCGCTGCGCAAACAGTTGGCGCTATATAAATCCTGAATACCGAGCCTGGCTTCTGTGTTTAGAAGTGACAGTAGTGAGCAGAAAACACAGGGCAGCGTCAGAGTGGCAGAACTCTGTTCCCTGGTGTCACCCCTCTGGCAGGTGTCACCCAGGTGCTGCCCCCTGCGATGCTACTGAACTGAGACCGGTTTTGGGAGAGGAAGGTTGTCCCATTCTCGCTGCTTTAAAAAATGAATATGCAGTGCATCCAGAAAGTATTCACAGCGGTTCACTTTTTCCACATTGAAATTCTACAATACCCCATAATGACAACATCAAAGAAGTTTGTTTGAATTACAAATTTATAAAAAATAAATAAAAAATCACCTGCTTATTTACAGCCTTTTCCATGACACTCAAAATTTAGCTCAAATGCATCCTGTTTCCACTGATCATCCTTGAAAGGTTTCTACAACTTGATTGGAATCCACTTGTGGTAAATTCAGTTGATTGGACATGATTTGGAAAGGCACACGCCTGTCTATATAAGGTCTCACCACAGTTAACAGCTCATGTCAGAGCACAAACCAAGCCATGAAGTCCAAGGAATTGCCTGTAGACCTATGAGACAGAATTGTATTGAGGCACAGATCCGGGGAAGGGTACAGGAAAATGTCTGCAGCATTGAAGGTCCAATGAGCACAGTGGCCTCCATCATCCATAAAATGGAAGAAATTTGGAACCACTAGGACCCCTCCTAGAGCAGGCTGCCTGGTCAAACTGAACAATCAGGGGAGAAGGGACTTAGTCAGGGAGGTGACCAAAAACCTAATGGTCACCAACAGATCTCCAGCATTTCTCTGTGGAGAGAGGAGAACCTTCCAGAACAACCATCTCTGCAGCACTCCACCAATCAGGCCTCTATGGTATAGTGGCCAGACGAAAGACACTCCTCAGTAAAAGGCACATGACAGCCTGTCTGGAGTTTGCCAAAAGCACCTGAAGGACTCTCAGACCATGAGAAACAAAATTCTCTGTTCTGATGAAACAAAGATTGAACTCTTTGGCCTGAATGGCAAGCATCATGTCTGGAGGAAAACAGGAACCGCTCATCACCTGGCCAATACCATCTTCAGTGGCAGGAACTGGGAGACTAGTCAGGAGTGAGGGAAAGATGAATGCAACAATGCTCAGTGACATCCTATATGAAAACCTGCTCCAGGGCCTTCTGGACCTCAGACTGGGGTGAAGGGTCATCTTCCAACAGGACAACGACCCTAAGCAAACAGCCAAGATAACAAAGGCCTGGCTATGGGGCAACTCTGTGAATGTCCTTGAGTGGCCCAGCCAGAGCATGATTGAACAACTCTGAAGAGATCTGAAAATGGCTGTGCAGTGATGCTCCCCATCCAACCTGATGAGCTTGAGTGTTCCTGCAGAGAAGAATGGGAGAAACTGCCCAAAAAGACTTGAGGCAATTGGTGCCAAGGTGGTTCTACAAAGTATTGAGCAAAGGCTGTGAATACAGTACATGTGATATTTTTTTTAACTTGTTTTTTATTTTTAAAAAATTTGCAAAGATTTAAAACTTCTTTCACATTGTCAATATGGGGTATTGCTTGTAGAATTTTGAGGAAAATAATGAATTTAATACATTTTGGAATAAGGTTGTAACAAAACAAAAAATTTGAAAAAGTGAACCGCTGTGCATACTTTGTGGAGGCACTGTATCTTTCGGCATTGATGGTGCCTTTCCAGATGTGCAAGTTGCTTATTCTATATGCACCAATGTGCCTCCATACCATCAGAGATACAGGCTTTTCAACTGAGCGCTGATAAGCCAGAAGGTGTCTCTCTCCTTTTTAGTTCAGTGCCCACGGTTGACAAAAAGAAAGTCAAATTTCTATTTGTCTGACCACATAACAGCTTTCCCCTTTACAAGATCATTTTAAATTCGTTTTGACCCGGAGAAGACATCAGCATTTCTGGATCATGGTCAGATATGGCTTCTTTGCATGATAGAGCTTTACCTTGCATTTTTGGATGGCACAGCAAACTTTGTACATGGCATCCACAGACACAGTTTCAGATTAGACCCACAGGCAACTTGGTGGGTGGTCCTTCTTGTAGCTATATAAGCAAGAGGATTGAGTTCTTTAGGTGGTGGGTGATTTTGAAGTAAATACATTATAAAGTTATAATTTACTGAAGGGTTTATGGTCTTTACTACTCCTGATAAGGTAGAGGGAGGGGGGGCTGGAAATGTAATATATTCAACATCTCCTCGGGGCGTCATTGTCTCAGCAGACTATATATCTGCCTCCTTTGGGGGTTCAAAGACTGCATAATTAAAACTTTTTTTTTGGATGGGCAAATGTTGACTGTGTCGGGGGGGGGTTTGGGTGTCTTGGGTTTTACCTGGTTGTTTGTTCTGCCATGATGTGTGGCTTAATGTATGCCTGTACTATAAATCTTAATAAAATTTAATTTAAAAAAAACACTGTACACGGACAGTGATTTTTTAAAGTATTCCTGAGCCCATACAGTGATGTCTATCACAGAATCACGATTCTCCATGCAGTGTTTCAGAAAGTCCAAAGATCACAGGCATCCAATATTCCGTTTCGGTCTTGTCCCTTGAGCTGAGATTTCTTCAGATTCTCAGAATCTTATGTACTGTAGATGACGATAAATTTAATGCCTTTAGAATTTTACGTTAAGGAACACTTCTCAATTTTTAGCTGTAACTTTTCAGATTGGTGAACTTCTGAACATCTTTACTTCTGAGACACTCTGGGTATAAAAAGAGCATCTTAGAGAGTCAAGAATGTTACTCACCAATTGCCAATTAACCTAATTGGTTGAAAATGTTCTTCCAACTCTTCCTTGCTGGCAACAGTTTGTCCAGCTTTTTTGTTTCCCTGTCTCAACTTTTAAGAGATGCGTTTCTGCTATCAGTTTCAAAGTTACCTTATTTTTATTTACTTTTTTGAAATGGTACCTTTTCTTAGTTTAACCATTTTATGTTTTCTATTGTGAATACAATGTGTTTTAATCATTGCGTGTCCCAACTTTTTTGGAGCTGAGCTTGTAGTTATATTGGCCCATACTTTCTTACTCCTTTTTGATCCCTTTACTTAAATGTTTTTAATATCTTCTTTCACTAAAGCTCTAAATATTTCAATAAAAACTGATTACTAGTGTTTTTGGGGTGAAACACTGAGTTGTTGTCAATATTTGAGAAAATTGCTGTGATTCCAAATTGCCTATATGTAAAATAGAGCCTCAAGGTAAAAGACAAAACAAACAGAGTTGAAATAAGAGGCAGCAACAAAATGCATGTATAGTTAGGAATAGGCTTTTATTTCAGCGGAAACACAGCTAGAGCTCTGCATGTATGTAATGGCAAGGGGTGCTGGAATATGCTGGAGGATCATTTTAAGCTAGCTGCTGGAGATCTATTGTCACTAGAGAGGGTCTATAGTTGAGAGGGTATGTTGTAGCGGGGGGAATCTAATATTGAGCGAGGGGTCTATTATTGCCAGCTGGTGAAGGGTCTATTGATGATGACTGCTAGGAGATATATTTTTCCTTTGGAGGGGGGTGTCCAGATATGTGTCACTTCCTGATGTTAAGGCTTGTAGTGTGGAAGTAAAAAAAAAAGTAGTACAGTGCCTTGCAAAAGTATTCGGCCCCCTTGAACTTTTCAACCTTTTGCCACATTTCAGGCTTCAAACATAAAGATATAAAATTTTAATTTTTTGTGAAGAATCACCAACAAGTGGGACACAATTGTGAAGTGGAACAAAATCTATTGGATATTTTAAACTTTTTTAGCAAATAAAAAACTGAAAAGTGGTGCGTGCAAAATTATTCGGCCCCTTTACTTTCAGTGCAGCAAACTCACTCCAGAAGTTCAGCGAGGATCTCTGAATGATCCAATGTTGTCCTAAATGACTGATGGGGATAAATAGAATCCACCTGTGTGTAATCAAGTCTCTGTATAAATGCACTTGCTCTGTGATAGTCTCAGGGTTCTGTTGAAAGCGCAGAGAGCATCATGAAGACCAAGGAACACACCAGGCAGGTCCGTAATACTGTTGTGGAGAAGTTTAAAGCTGGATTTGGATACAAAAAGATTTCCCAAGCTTTAAACATCCCAAAGAGCACTGTGCAAGCGATCATTTTGAAATGGAAGGAGTATCAGACCACTGCAAATCTACCAAGACCTGGCCGTCCCTCTAAACTTTCAGCTCAGACAAGGGGAAGACTGATCAGAGATGCAGCCAAGAGACCCATGATCACTCTGGATGAACTGCAGAGAACTACAGCTGAGGTGGGAGAGTCTGTCCATAGGACAACAATCAGTCGTACACTGCACAAATCTGGCCTTTATGGAAGAGTGGCAAGAAGAAAGCCATTTCTCAAAGATATCCATAAAAAGTCTTGTCTAAAGTTTGCCACAAGCCACCTGGGAGACACACCAAACATGTGGAAGAAGGTGCTCTGGTCAGATGAAACCAAAATCGAACTTTTGGCCCACAATGCAAAACGATATGTTTGGAGTAAAAGCAACACTGCTCATCACCCTCAACACACCATCCCCACTGTCAAACATGGTGGTAGCAGCATCATGGTTTGGGCCTGCTTTTCTTCAGCAGGGACAGGGAAGATGGTTAAAATTGAGGGGAAGATGGATGCAGTCAAATGCAGGACCATTCTGGATGAAAACCTGTTGGAGTCTGCAAAAGACCTGAAACTGGGACAGAGATTTATCTTCCAACAAGACAATGATCCCAAACATACAGCAAAATCTACAAAGGAATGGTTCACAAATAAACGTATCCAGGTGTTAGAATGGCCAAGTCAAAATCCATACCTAAATCCAATCGGGAATCTGTGGAAAGAGCTGAAAACTGCTGTTCACAAACGCTCTCCATCCAACCTCAATGAGCTCGAGCTGTTTTGCTAGGAAGAATGGGCAAGAATTTCAGTCTCTCAATGTGCAAAACTGATAGAGACATACCCCAAGTGACTTGCAGCTGTAATCGCAGCAAAAGGTGGCTCTACAAAGTATTAACGCAAGGGGGCCGAATAATTTTGCACGCCCCAATTTTCATTTTTTTATTAGTTAAAAAAGTTTCAAAAAATCCAATAGATTTCGTTCCACTTCACAATTGTGTCCCACTTGTTGGTGATTCTTCACAAAAAAATTTAAAATGTATATCTTTATGTTTGAAGCCTGAAATGTGGCAAAAGGTTAAAAAGTTCAAGGGGGCCGAATACTTTCGCAAGGCACTGTAATAGTACATACATCTATTTTTGTGGAAAAAAAGCCCTGGTTACGAAGGATGTCTTAAAGATATCAAGATAAATGTGGTACAGGTAACGTGCCACTGGAGAAAACCTAGAAGCGTGGCCAGTTAGATGGGTGTTGCTTCATGGCTTTAGGGCTTGTAGTGTGAAAGTAAAATAAGCCCCATCAATGATGTCATTGGTAATAATAGTAATCCCCAGCACTGTTGTAAGTGGCTGCATTGGAATCAGTTTTTTTAGTTTAGCCCAAACAGGGTGTTTGGTGGGGGATTCTGGAGGGTGTAGGGTGTATGGGGGGGGGGGGGGGGCAGAGGGCTCCAGAGAGAAAACAAAAACACACACACACACCATGGAGGCTGCCACTGCGGACTACTTTGGCTGCCAATAGCACCAATGATGGGGCTTATTTTAATCCCACACTGGTCTTAGCATTCTGAAGCAACACCCACCTATTTAACCAAGCCTACAGGTTTCGGGGGGGGGGGGTGACATGCTACGCACTCCACATTTTTCTTCTTGATACATTTACATGCATGCCAGTTTTTCATTTAGCCTTTTTAGCCTTGAATGTCTGCTTCTTGTGACCAATTATCTGAAGGCTTGTTAAAAATGGGGGTGTGATTTTGTGGACGTGGCTACTTTGTGGGTGTGATCAGTAAAACGCCCCTGGATATCATTTGGAAATCTGGCAGCTTTAACGTATGGTGAAGGATCACATTTTTCAGTGGAGCAAACTTTGCAGTTGTGGGTGATTGAGAAAGTTACTTTTATGATCATTAAATGGGTGAACTTTTGATAGCTCTTTCATGTGTATTATATTGTGATTTCATAGTATCGCTGCTATTAAATACTAGACCATGACACTTATCTTTCTGGTGCCAATCTATTTTGCATTTGAGGAAATTGAATAACAGAAAACAGATGGTAGAAACCCTTGATGAACATGGATAACAGAAAATGGACTATTTCTTTAAGCTGGGCAAGGAAATGGAGCAGATCTTGGGAGAGGAAAGCTGCCTGTTTATGGCGTCTGCTGATACTTTCCTATTCCCACAGTTGGCCAAAATCTTTTCTATATGAATGAAGTTATACTAAGCCAGGAGATGTAGGGGAGGACAGCGCTTTGCATAAACAAGCTATTTCAAGCCTACAAAAATGTTTCTTTTTTTGGGTTAGAGAATCAAAGTGCTATAAAAGGTATAAGAAAATCTGAACTGTGATATCATCGCTGATCTCTGACAATACTAACTGCCAGGTTTTCATATAATTACAGTCAGCGATGATAGCCTATGTAACCATTGCAGCACAAATTTACATGAATGACACAACAGCAATGAAAAACAATCAGCATTTTTCTAGATAATACTGTATTAGGAGGAGTAAAGCTATAGGTGTTCACAGCCTTGTGCATTAGGGCAGGGATATGCAATTAGCGGACCTCCAGCTGTTGTAGAACTACAAGTCCCATGCAGCATAGCAAGGCTCTGACAGCCACAAGCATGATGGGACTCATAGTTTTGCAACAGCTGGAGGTCTGCTAATTGCATATCCCTGCATTAGGGTGTGCACTCCAAAGTTTAAACACATATGCGTGTTTGTGCATATGTACAGTGTATATATACACTGACAGTGTCAGAGCAATGGACAGTGCCAGTAGGGCAGAGATTGGTGTCAGCAGGGCAGTGGATGGTGTCGGTTTTATTTTTATTTTTTCCAATTTAATTTTTTTACATTTTTTTACAATTTTGTTAGTAACCCCATTAGGAGGCTTTGGTGAAATGTTAGGGGTATAAAGAGGGGATTCTCCGCCTCACTGGGTAATTGGGGTGTGCCCAGGCAGGAATGTTTTTCTCTCAAAAAAAGTGAAGTTACTCTTTAATTAATTTGTGTGCATCCTCTAAAATTGTATTTTATAGCAGAGGGTCTATTTTTTACAATATAAAAGTAATAATAATAATTATATATTATAAGCAACGTTACAGATCCATTTCATATTCCATATTTCAAAACAGCTAAATGATACAAGACAATAGTTTCATCAGTTCACCTTTACAAAAGAAGCTTACCAATAGTTCAGTGATAGCCTGGGATAATTCCACTATTGCAGTTCTTACATTGGGCTGTGACAACAGCTGATAATTTTATAGAAATAATTTTGCCTAAAATACAGGTACTGATACTGTTTTTTTTTTTTAAATCAATCAGGTGGAAAACCTTTCATGTACAACAATCGGTGCTGATTGACCACAGAGAAGAGGATCTATTCACTAGTGTTGGTGAGGAACTATTTAACAATATTATGTAGTGCGCTAGTTATCTGACAGTCTATTTCAGCCACAAGAGACATGAGCGATTTATCAGATCTGGGTGAAAATAGCCAGAGATCACGGTCTCATGTTCAGGACCGCTGATAAGGCAGTACAGCTCCTGGCTTCCCTCCTCTCCTCTGTAGCTGGCAGCTTTTGTTGGAACACAGGGAGATGTTTCAGGATAGAGAGTGGGGGAAAGAGGTCGGTAAATATGTTATTTAGCAGCCCCTACCTTTTCTGAATGAACACAGTGAGCGATCGATACAGATCACTTCTGGGCCCATTCATTACTGAAGCATAGCAAACTAGATTTACTTAGCTGCAGTTTGTAAATGAACAGGACGCCTTGGTGCTTCCTATTCATTCTCCTGTGCAGCTGAGGCTGTAGAGAAAAGGGACGGATTTAGCTATGTCCTCAGTCCCTTTCTCAGGATCAGATGTCAGGGGTCTGTTTAGATATTTCACCAAAGGTGCATTTGGCAGCTGAGTGCCCTGAATGCACACTGTCTATGTTCAGGACTGCACACCCACAGTCCCCCATATAGTTAATAATCAAACCCAGGGAACACAAAAATCTATCCCCTTTTTTGTAGACGCTATAACTATTGAGCAAACCAATCAATATACTCTTATTGCAAAATTGTATTTACCAAAAATATGAAGAATACATATTGGCCTAAACTGATGAAGAAATTTGTTTTTTTTTACATTTTTTTTTGGGGGGGGGGGGGGGGGATATTATAGCAAAAAGTAAAAAATATTGTTTTTTCAAAATTGTCGCTCTTTTTTTGTTTATAGCACAAAAAATAAAAACTCCAGAGGTGATCAAATACCACCAAAAGAAAGCTCTATTTGTGTGACAAAAATGAGTAAAAAAAAATCTGCATTATAGTGTATTCATCTTACAGACAAAAAGTACCCTGTAATCTGTAATCTATACCTCCCCTGAGGCAGACACATGGCTAAAAAACAAATATAGAATGCCACGTGTAAACTTTACAGCCTTAGATCGAGTTCATGTTGCAATTAGAGGGGGTGATTGGAACAAAGTTCTATTACAATGCGAAATGCGTTGGTTCAGATACTTAAACGCTACCACTCCGCCTGGTCCCAATGAAGCGGAAAGCTTCAGGCCTTTTTTAGAGGGCTTTAGCTCTGGCAAAACTGACTAAGTTTCTTTTTTTTTTTCTCTTTCTTCCACTTCTTCCCCTCTGTATATAAGATATAGTAGGATTAAACTGTCTTTGGGGTTTTGTTGGTTATTATATGATTTGCACTATGTATACTGTATTATGCTTGCATGTCCTTCAGATACGAGCCTGTTGGTAATATGCTCCTCTTTGATGCTTAATTTTTTTCTTTCCCATCATCATGTCCTTTTACCCTCCAGCATGCACCCGGCACACGTGGGCCCTTCTGT